>NC_057809.1:163629062-163869101 GCF_018294505.1 Triticum aestivum | reverse complement strand
TGGAGTCTTAGTGTGTGGGGGGGTGCGTGCATGCGTGTGTGTGTGTCGTGGGGTCCTCTGTGGCGGATGTAATTTAAGTGTGCATGGCTTCATCATAGAGAGGTGATGTGTATGGCAGAGGCCACCAACGATGGGGTGCGAGAGAGAAAATGTCTGTAGAGAGGGAAGAGAAGGTGTGTGCGCGTGAGAGGAGTCGACATCAAGAGAACGTGTTTGTTCGATAGACACCGAGGAAGACTACTATATATCGATGGTGCATGTTGGCGGGAATTAAACAAAGGGATGGTCTTATTCGTTTCAGGGATATAGGGGAAGAGTGAGAGGTGGGGGGTAGCTAGAAGGATATTGTTAAGTGTGAGTGTGTGTTTTACCCATCCAGGCAGAAGTTATGTGCACAAAAGAGGAGAACGATTCGATGTGGCATTAGGATTGAGGGTAATTAACTACGTATGGAGACATAGAGACCTTGAATGTGCATGTGTGAGAGGTATACATGTATACGTGGGATGTGTGTGTGTGCGCACGCGCACATGATCGAGATAAAAGAAAGAAGACATATGTCATAAGATCAACGACATGGGAGAGACGGATCGGTATGAGAATATGCATGCATGTGAGAATGCAGGGAAGAAGGCCCGACAATTGAGCATGTGTTTTTGTCTTTAAGAGATACTGGTGTGGGCTGGAGCCTGCATCTATGGCGAGCAGAGGGAGTGAGGCGCAATGATTTTGCAAAAGATACCAACCTATAAATGCATATGTATGGAGAGACATATATAGTGTGGGTGATAGGAAGCAAGACTCCGTGCGAGAAAGAAATGTTGACGGAGAAACTTGTCGGGACCGGATTTTCGGGATATTAATTTCCCAAAAGCGGCCCTTGTGCTCACCAGCCCCAGGATTACTGTTAGCTGATGAGACACCAACTTGTTACAGAAACTCCAAGCAAAATACAAAATATGAAGTACAAGACCATTCTGGCCTATGGGTACAACAATTGGTTTCTAGAGGTTGATGGCGGAAGCGGTTTGTGGATCATCAGCGTCTATGGGACTCCATCTCCCACAGGAACAGCTGACCAGGATAACTCCTATCTTTGCGAGGCTGCTATCACCATTGCGTAGGTTCCGGGGCTGTCATCGCAACGCTCCTCTCCATGCAAGAAATCTGGCCAAGACAATAGCCAGGGACAAGCCAGTGAGTACTTTGAATGTACTCGCAAACATTAAGAACACAGGTATAATATAGCCACTGATAACCATGTTTTTGAAATATTCTATGATCACTTGTCGGTTATGATATAAGGTTCATGATGCACGCAGGTAGATCATTCAAATAAAACATGAGTAAACAATCAGGGAGTAGAAATGAAAAGCACCGATCGGGTGTCTGAAGCGACGCCTCGAAAGGATAATAATATGGGGCATGCCTCAGTCGGGGGTCTGAGCGACACCACAGAAAGGGCTTATACATAAAGGAATAACAAGCCTGCCACAGTCAGGCGTCTGTGCGACACCACATAAAGGGCTTATAAGTAAATGAAATAATGAACATGCCACGGTCGGGCGTCTGC
The DNA here is from genome assembly GCF_018294505.1 of Triticum aestivum. Classification (NCBI taxonomy): domain Eukaryota; kingdom Viridiplantae; phylum Streptophyta; class Magnoliopsida; order Poales; family Poaceae; genus Triticum; species Triticum aestivum. The sequence goes on along the minus strand of NC_057809.1, from coordinate 163,867,528 downwards.
GCGACACCATATAAAGGGCTTATAAGTAAATGAAATAACAAGCATGCCACATCGGGCGTCTGGGCGACGCCACATAAAGGGCTTATATAACAATAATCACAGTGAGTACCCAGGAGGTAGAACCGTCCCAGGGACACTCCATAATTCAAATAACATAAATGGTTAGTCCATGATAATAATAATCATAATCATCATACATCACAAGTTATGATCCATGTTCTGGTTTAGTAGTTTCTCCTCCGAAGACCGACACTAAGACCGACACTTGACCCATCCCAGACTGTAGTCCTTAACCATGGACACGGCTATTCGAATAGGTATATTATATCTCTGCAGAGGGTGTACTCTTTACCCACGAGTAACGGATTTCTTTAGTCCATCAGAACTAATTCCATCTACGGTCTTTTAGTCGAGAACATGCCTGACTTGCACACACCAGCTTAACTTTACTCGTGTCTGGAATCACCCAGACACCTGTTAAGCAAAACTCTAAGTGGGTAGGCTACAACCTCACGTAGCATGGGATCAAATGTTTATCGCGCGCTCTAAGGGGTGGCCTCCCCTCTCGGTCCCAACCGGAAACACCCATGCCCCCGGACCAGGTGGCATGCCTACCGGCTACAACCGGTATCTTCCACCATGGCCTCTCTGTACGGTGTGTGCTAGGACAGGGGTTGACAACTTACTGAACCATACCCTACCTACAGCAGGGACAAGTGGTAGCACGAAACAAGTATGGGGGTTACTGGAACAAGACTCGATCTACGGCCGACTCAGGAGGCTTAAGTATTTCCTGCATGGTTAGCTCAAGAATTATATTTCACAGCCATCAGACACAACCACCACTCATCATACCTCCCCCTACCCTACCAGTCATAACCGTCTCGATGAGGGACAAGCTCGTGTCTACACAAGACAGAGACTTTCCCGGGTCCTTCCCGGTAGGCGTGAGAGGCATATGAGGGTGATTGCTATCACAAGCTTATCCATTTCCAACAGCAAGAATTTTCATTTATGCACTCAAGGTGTATGATCATATCATCACATAAAAATAACTAACGCTTCATGTCGAGGTGGTGTTATAACCGTATCAAACAACCCACAAAACATTATGCTAGGGTTCAGAATGCTTGCCTTCAAGGTGTGGAGAGGTGAGGTGCTCTCCAAAACTTTTTAAAGTTTTCTCCTCTCTCCAACAAATCCTATTTTAAATAAATTTGAATTAACACATACTTTAAAAACGGTACAAAAAGGTTGTTTGGAAAATTTTGAAATAAATATGAAAATAAACTAGACAATATTTGAGGAACAACAGAAAAAGAATCAAGTCATTTGGATTTATATTTAAAAAGTTGTAGCCAGTCAAAGTTTTAGTCAAACTCTATTTTTAAAATAAAACAGAAAAGAAAACATTTCGATGAGAATGCACTTTCGGAGCGGAGGAGACGTACTTCCGACTGTTTGCGCTTTCACTTAAAACACGCGGGCGGGGCTAGGTCATTGACAGTGGGTCCAGGGGGCCCACTGGTCAGGTTTGACCAGTCGCCCCCGCCTCCTTCTTCCTCTGGCCGAACAGGGGCGGGGTTCCGGTGATCAACGCCGGCGAACGGCGGCTTCCCGCGGGCTCCGGAGGGCAGGGATGGATCCGCCACTCCGGGGCGGTCCTCTTGGTAGTCGAGGGGGTGACGGGGATGGAGAGAGTCACCGGCGACGAGCTTCGCGGCAGACGGCGGCCTCGGGGGAGTTGGGGATTTGCGCTATGGTGGTTCCCGAGCGGGTTTGAGGTGTTGGGTGGCTCCGCGAGATCGAGGGGGAGCTTCTGGTGAAGAGAGTGGTGAGGGGGAGGCCCTGGGGGCGCCGGTATGATCGAGGTAGTAGCGGCGGCCGTGGTTGCCGGAGACGAAGAAGATGACCTTCCTCTCTTCGATTGTTGGCCAAGGGGGCACTGGAAGGATGGTGTGAGGCTGCCTGAGGGACTGGATGCGCTCAGGGCTCCTTAAATAGGCGAGCAATGGCGGTTCCGCGGCGGCCAGGGATAAGATCGTCGGCGACCGCCGTCCTGTAGTTGCAGTGCGACGTGGCAGCGACGTGCGCTAGAGGACGCGTTTGCGGATGAGATCGAGCTGTCCCAGGGGCAGCTGGCGCGCTGGAGTGGCTCGGGCGGTGCTGCCATGGCCGGGGCCTGCTGTGGCCGGCCGCTAGTTGCCACGGCCGACCTGACGGCGGCGCTGTGGAGCTCCAGGGGCGGCTCTGCGGCGAGGGAGGGGTCGGGTGCATCGACTGGGAGAGGGGAAGGGCCAGAACAGGTGCGGGGCGTTGGCAGTGGGACGCGGCGGCTTGGTGCACGCGCGTGCAAAACATGCGCTTTGGGCGTGCCCAGAGCACGCACGCTAGGTGTTCGGCGAAATGCCAAGTCATGCCAGGGGACTCCAATCCACAAGAGGTTAAGCAGGGAGGGGCTATAGGCTAGGGCAAAGCTATGGGACATGCTGGTTAGGCAAGGCAAGCAAGTCTAGTGTGCAAACTAAAAACCATGCCAAAACTGGCCATGCACACCAGGTGTTTGACAAAATGCTAAGGGCATCTAGGCAACTCTTGGGGTGGCCAAACTTTCCAGATTGGGGTCTCTTTAGATGATACAGAGGGTGGTGAGGTTAGTTTGCCAAAATCTCAAACTTGTTAGTGCAAGTTTTGCAAAACTCCAGTTCTGGACAGAAGGAAAAAGGCATGATTTCATGAACCAAAAGTGCTCCAATGAGTCCAACCTCCTGGACTTAAGGGTTTTGTATCATGGGCTATAAGTAGGAAAAGTAATCATAGCTAAAAGGGCAAGTTAAAAGGTGGTTGTTGTACAAATCACCATGCTGGACCATAATGAAAAAGAGGTTGATTCACTCAAATTTTTCAAAGAACATCCAGGGGTTTTTGCTTAATGTTGAATGAAATACTCCTATTAACATCCCATAATTTTGGTGGAAGTTTTAAAGAAATGTTTAAAGGGGTTGTAGAGCAAAATTGCTCTCTGGACCAGATTTGAAAACTTGGTGTAGAGCTCAAAATATCCAAAGAATGAAATATATTTTTGCATAAAAGTGATTCAAAAACATCACATGACCTCTCCAAAATTTGGTTGGAATTTCAGATGAATTTATAACAGGGTTGTAGTACAAATGGGACCCTAAAACCATGGGAAGCTATTTTTAAAGAAATGAAGATCAGGAAAAATAATTATACAATTAATCCATAGATAAAAGAAAAGTTTTCTCGAGAGGGTAACAAGTTTCGATATACTTGGAAAGTTTTCACTTGGGGTAATACTCCATAATAACCAACAAAGAATGGTTCTGAAATCAAAAGAAAGATCCAGAAAGTGAAAGTTTAAATCTCCTGGCAAAATTTTAATTAATAAAACAAGGCCAAAATTTTGGGGTGTCACAAAACTACAGATAGATATAGAGATGGAGATGCTAGCTAGAGGGACATCCGCTAGTTTGGGTGTTGGAGATGACCGTCGGGTGGTTCAAAGGGTGAAGTTATATATGTGTGTGAGAGGGCACTTGACTGCATGTAGAGACAAACATATGTAGTGTGCATGATAGGAATCAAGAGTGAGGGTGAGAAAGAAGGTTGATGGAGAAACAGATAAATAGAAAGATAAAGATTCTAGCTAGTGTGCGTTAGAGATAGGAGTCGAGCGGATCAGAAGGCTGGGTTATGTGTGTGGGTGTGGGAGAGATAGAGAGAGGGTGCATGTGAGTCACATACAAACAGATATCAGAGAGTAATGAGATCCAGAGAGACGGAGTTTTGTGTCTGCGAGAGAGAAAGATATTTCACAACGAGAGTGATAGCTAGAGAGACATACAAGGGAACGCAAGATATCTCTAGGGAGAGAGGGTGTGTGTGAGCGACATAAAAGAGAACAATGGAGAAATATGAGACCCTGGGAGATAGAGTTTGTGTTTGTGTGTGAGAAAGAGATATTGAAGAGGAAGAGTCGTAGCTTATCATATCTAAGGAGCGAAAGACATCTCTGTATGAGGGGTGTGCGAGTGGCACACATGGGAATAGTAGAGAGAAATGAGACCCCGGGAGACAAAGTTTTGTGTTTGTGTGAGAGAAAGAGATTCCACATGGAGAATCATATTTAGAGACACATAGCAGGGAGTGAGATATACTTAGAGAGAGATAGAGTGATGAAGGTCGAGGGAGAGAGTACCGTCAGTGTGTTACGAAGATAAAAGATCATTGTCGACATACAGGTAGCACGAGAGATACCTGAGAGACGATGAACGCGTATAGATCCAGAGAGATAGTCCTATATAAGCATGAGTGATAGCTATATGAGACGAATATACAGATTAAAGGGGATTCAAATATTTAAACTGGAGATCACGACATCGATAATATCATAACGCAAATTGGTGTATCAAACATGCATATTCATTTGAATTTGGGCACATGTGTAATGTTATATAGTTTATCAATATTGGTGATCCATAGATTCTTCAATTACAAACAATGCATGGTTTATATGCAATTAATGTCTAAACGGGATTACACTATATGTTGCGTGTGTGAAACACATTATACATGTTTGAGAAGTAAAAAAACAGCATGAAACACATATTAATTAGAGACAGTTAGCGAGGAATGCATACATTGGATTTCAACATAAAGTGGTTTCAAATATTTGAAAATCCAAATTGATGGGTACAACCTTATGAATCTGAGATCATGCCATTTGTAAACCATATTTATGTATAAATGGTGTTGTGCTTTTGAAAGTATATATAAAAAATGATGTATATAGAATGTAATTCCAATTGAAAATGGATCCCGCCCGAAAGAAATAGAATACAAACGGGATTTGAATTGAGTTGGCATGGTAAACGTGCCCTCTGAAAAATTTGAACAAAGCGGGGAAAGTCGCAGTAACCGCCCGAAACCAAAATCCGCGAGATGGAAATCACTACTGCCTATCCCTGCCACGCAAAGCCTATCTGCTGGATTTCTATAGGTTTCGATAGGGGTAGGTTTGTAATTTCACCCAAATGTGACGTAACCGCCTCTCACCCGGATTCATACATGGTGGGCGCCAAAACACAGTGTGTCCTTGGCCGAAATTGACTCCCTCCCCGATTCATATTCATACACGATGGGCACCAAAAACAAACTCCCATTAGCAAATATTCGGTGTATGCGAGATTACCGTCCTATCCCCAACCGACTAATGTTGCGGTGATGTAGTAGAAATTTGAAACGGGGGCTAAGTTTGTAAATTTCCTCGCATTTGAGACAAGCGCGCCCTGAATACATGGTTCCCCTTCCTCTCTACCTCCCTTTTCCCCATTCATACTCTGTGGGCGCCAAAACACCCTCTCCACCCCACCCTCCTCCGTCCGCCGCCGTCTGCCACCCCATCCACCGCCGTCCTCCTCCACCATGTCGGAGCTGATACCCGACGCCGTCGTCCATTACAAGAGATCGACCTCTCTCATCCACGGCTTCGGACCGGGATCCTTGCATCCTGTCCTCTCGCTTCATCCCCGCCGTCGTCCACCTTGCCAGCGCCGCTCCTACGACCGTCTCGTCCACCGTGCCCGCCGCCACCGTCTACCCTCCTAGATCTGCTTCCACGCTGCCGACAGCCATCGCTACTGCAGCACCGTCAAATTCTCAGCAGATGCATACACGGTGCCGCACTAGAGGCGGTACTCTTTCGTATCTGCAAGAAAATAGATCGCCACAGCTTTACTCTGATTTCTTGTCTTGGTTGCGAAGTTGCCTTTGTCCGGTTTGCACCTTCAGATCCGCCATGGCACGCTCAACACTATACTCCCAATGCTTATGGTTTTCCCCTTTTATATTCCACACTAGTTAAATCACAGTAGACTAAATTTCAAAATTGGGTCAGTCGATTTTTCAGAGCTCGTCGGAGTTCGCCGGTGCGATCGAAGGGGCTCGGGTGGTTGTGGGGCCTCACTGAACGAAGAAAACTCGATGCGGGTGGGGGTTGGGGCGGGGCTGGGGGTGGCGGAGGAACACAGGCGGTGGGGGCTGGTGGTCCGGCCGGCGGCCCGTGCGGTGTTCTCTATGGGAAGAATCAGAGACGAGGAAGAAGAAGGGTTAGGAGACGTAGGATCTTCATCCAACCGCCTGAAATGGTCGAGAGACAGCTGGGAGTTGCATTCTTAATGCGCTCTGGTTCATCATGTGTGGGCACTGCGCAACCAACATTTTATTATCCAAAATCTGCTTGCTCTTCTTTACCATGTTCCTCTTCCATTCTTCTTTAATATGTACTCTCTCCGTTCCTAAATACAAGTCTTTGTATAGATTCCACCATGGACTACATATGGAGCAAAATGAGTGAATCTACACTCTAAAATGTATCTGGTACATCTGTATGTGATCCATAGTGGAAATCTCTACCAAGACTTATATTTTGGAACGGAGGGAGTATGAAAGTAGTACATTATGTTCCTTGTACTGAAGATGAGCAGGGACATTTGCAGTGTAGAGGTCTATACGATTGGTTGTGATGGACACTTTGAGCCTCTTTGATTCGTAGGATCTTGTAAACATAGGAATAGGATTTGTAGTGGCCTGCCCACTTGAATCCTATAAGAACAGCAAGGAAATGCGGGGAGTTTTGTCGCCTTTGAGAGTTACACTGATATTAACAGTACCACACCTTCACTTGAAGAGAGCTGGTATCCGAAGCCTTTCTAGACGTACCGGCAATACTAGCACATATATTCCAGCAAGTTCCACTTTGCTGATTTTACTCTGATGCTTTAGGTTTTCCCGTTATATCTACACTATGATATGTGTAGCTGCTTTGTGTCGCACTAGCAGCAGTCCATTCTTGAAGCTAAACACTGCAATGACTTACAAAATTGGCACCAAGGCATTAAGTGCCATTCTGGATGCAATGAAACTCATACGCTCCCCACCTGTTGATTCTTGTTCAGAATATCATCCTAATGACTATTCTAACCTCGAGGAGTCAAAGGCAGATGGCCTGTCCTGTTCACCCATCAAGGTGCCTGTTCTAATTTGGCAATGTTTTATTGATTGCGGGTATCTTGCATATGTTGTCTTGCATTTCTTCTACTTTGTTGCACCGCCATCTGCTTACTTTACTCATCATCTATGTCGAGATGCCATGCCCATCCATTATCAATACATATTCCATCTGTCATCATACCATGTTTTCCCACCCAAATGTTGTTCTTGTGCATCAGACATCAAAAAGGAAGAGGGTGATTGCCGAACCTGAAAGAGCACCAGCAAAGTCCTTGAAAAACGTGGTGGTGCCGGAGAAATCAGACATCACCCCACTTATATTGGATGTACAACCAGTGACACAAAATGTAGGACCGACTCTAGCAGACTATACCCATACTTCACTGGCCACACCACTAGCCCCACCACACAGGACCTACACTCCAGCAAAAGGTATACCGATTTCATTTGCCATAGCACCAGCTGTACCACAGAAAAACCCCACTCCAGCAAAAAGTACAGCAAGTCCACCGGCCGAAGACCTATCCCAACTGCAGAGACGGCCAATTCCTGCAGATTGGAACCCCATTCCATGTATTCCCAGTTTAAAAGACAATGCTTTCAATGTTGTTAGGGACTACGTGCATATATTCCCATCATGGGAAGATATTGTGAAGACAAACACCATTTTCACATCTTCCTGTCCAACTTACGTGTAAGTTCTATTATTCATGGTTATTATTTTTCTGTTTTCTGCTGATTGAACACATCAATGATTTACATTACATTGTTGTAACTAGGCGAGGGTCAATCTGGATAGTCATGACGAGCAAAGCTTGCTTGTGCTTTTCAAGGAAGCATTGCAGTAGTATCGGTGTTACCTGAGGAAATCACATTTTGATGGCAAGTCTATAAACGAATTTCCGGTGAAGTCTCATGTGCTAAATTTAGAAGACATTGAATGGAAAAACCTTGTTATGCACTGGTCTCGTTCCCAGGATGAGGTATTGTCTATGAAATCACATGACAATTTGAACTTCTACTTTTCTGCATGTGCCTTACGGAACTTTTTTGCAGGAAATCTGCTCGAAGAAGAATTCCGGTTTGACAAGAACGACATGATATCGCAAATATGCTGCCTGCTGCTTTGCTCTTGTTAGTACCTGTTGTCCTATATCACTGTACTTGCATACATACCTGGTTCATTATGTGACAGTAGTATGCATGATAGCTTGCTTATCAATTGTTCGCTCCAAATTATCTGATCTGTATGAATGGTTACATTAGTGTAGAATATATCCAATGCCAATGTTTTTTAGCTCTGAATTGTTCTTGTAAGTACATGTTGTCCTTTATCAGTGTACTTATAATGACAGGTAGTTATTCATGTACCATCACTCTGCAGCTTATTTTCCTTTGCCCTCCATTTTGTACACATCAGATCTATATTTACTCTTACCATAAGGTTGGTACTGAAGAAGTTTAGCTATGCATTGCTCTTGGCTGTACCTTTTGCCTGTATCGCTGCACTTACATTTATAGCTACTTGGTTATGTAGCATCACTATTCATCTTTTCTTAAATATTCTCCATTTTTTCGTATATTATCACATCTATATTTACTCTTAACAAAATGTAGAATAAAGGCAATGCTTTTGAAGAAGATTTTGTGGTAAACTTCTTGAATTGCCCCCCCCCCATTAGCATGGACAAGGCCTTTATAGAGGCTGTCTTCACCAATAATGTAAGTTTGTCCATCTCAAGCCTTCAAACTTTGTTGTATATATTTGGTTAGGCATGACTGCAACAACTATTTATTTTTGGTGTTTGCATCAAATTGCTTGTTTAAAGTTTTTATGTAGTTCATAAACAAAAGTTTGTCCTTCCTCAATTTAAGTTTTTAGTTCTACAACCAAGTTCCTTCTTCATACCATGTAAATTAAACTATACAGAGCAAGTGATCTTCTTTTGCACTACATGTATGCTTCTGTTCTTCATCCGTAATCCAGTGGTGTGGTGAACCTACCCACTACAGCACAATATCATATTCTGCAATGTCTTAACTATGAACAATGTCATATCATTCTACTATTATTTAAACCGTCTCTTTATTTGCCAATCTGAAATGGTATAAATTGACAGCACACTAACCATTGATACTTATGAGTTCTTGATCTGTAATCCAGTGGTGTCGTGAAGCTGCCAACTCCTTCACAATGTCATTTCCTGCCATGTCTTGACCTGAACAATACCATATTGTGTTAATGCAATTTTAAACTGTGTCACTTTATTCGTCAGTAAGAAATGTGATGAATTGTCAGCACTGATACTTTTATGTGCAAAACCTGTCATCTGTCTGCTTGTTTATCTTTCAGAGTGAGGAATATATAAGTGTTGAACAAGCGCAATCTCATCATCTTGCTCAGTTGCTTGCGCTGCAGCTCCCCAGCAGGGCTAACCTTTCTTGAACTCTATTGAAGTGTTGTCGGTTTTGTGTATTATTTTGTCGGCGTGTTTATTTGCACTGGTGGCGATCTTTGATGCCCAGTGTATGTAATTTGATGTCTGCTTGTGCTTTATTATCATAGTGGCAAACTTTGATGCCCAGTGGATGTAATATGCCATAATTTCTTTATTGTATAGTCTAGGTTTTTTCTTATTCACGATGCTGCAGTTATTTTACTGTATATATATCTTGTCTTTGCAGTAAACCGGCCAAATCGTAAAATTACGGTACATAATTGGGTCGTCATGCAATCATGATGTAGGTTGGGCCTGAAACGTGCCGAACAGCTCACGGGCCGGCAGCAGCCCGAAATGAACCCCGGCCCATGATTGTGCGAATCAAATCACGGGCTTTTAACAGGCCAAAATTGTCTTGGTCCTTGTTTGTCCCAATCAGATATCGGCTGCGAGCAGGCCGGATGCAAACCTGGCCGTAGTTAGGACCAACTATATGATGGGCTTTTAACAGGCCGAAATTAATATAGGGCCGAAATGTTAAACGGGCCCTTAACAGGCCAAAACTAATATCAGGCCGAATTACTAAGTGGGCCTTTAGCAAGTGGGCCCAAAAGCATAGTGTCCAGTTGACGGGCCGAATCTGATATGGGCCATAATTGAGCCCAAAGCCTCTTAAAGGGCCGGACCTGATCTGGGCCGTAATTTGGCCCAGAACATGGTAGGCTTTTAACGGGCCAGATCTCATATGGGCCACTATTAGGCCCGGAGCGTGGCAGGCCATTAATGGACCGGATCAAATATGGGCCAGCATTTGGCCCAAACCATGGCAGTCAGTTAATGGGCCGACCTACTAGGGTCCTCAAAATCTTGTGGGCCTACAGCTGGGCCGACCCATTAATGTCGGCGAAATCTCGTGGGCCTTTAGCTGGGCCGGCCCATTATGATCCGCAAGAATCTTGTGGGCCTTTACCTGGGCCGGCCCATTATGGCACACAAAAATCTTGTGGGCCTTTACCTGGGCCAGCCCATTATGGCCCGCAAAATCTTGTGGGCCTTTAGCTGGGCCAGCCCATTATGGTCCGCAAAATCTCGTGGGCCTTTAGCTGGGCCGGCCCATTATGGTCCGCAAAATCTTGTGGGCCTTCAGTTGGGCCGGCCCATTTAAACTTGATGGGACGGTCCACGTGTCAACATACCATAGGCGCGTCTCGCCCATTGGATGAGTGACACCTGTGCCAACGCAGACCTGACATGTGTCTCCTCTAGCCAATTATGATTTTACACATGGAAAATCCCCATTGGTCGGGGCTGTTAACGGGTTACTGAATCCAAAACCCGACCCAATAGCTTAACGACGTTCTGTTACGGTGGATGCCACGTCTCGGTCACCCTTGACGAAAGCACTTCTGTGACGCGCGATTTATCGTCATGGAAGTGGACACTTTCGTGATGATAATTTTGGTAATGTCATGGAACACTTCTACTACAGCACAGGTATGACTATCTTGATTCTGTCATAATTTTTTCATGGATGTACATGCATGACAAAAAACGCGACCTACTGTGACAAACATGTATCATCACAGAAGTGTATTTTTTGTAGTGTGAGTATGCACCGTTGCTACAGTTCATCGTGCCGAGACACCACGTGATGATCAGGTGTGATAAGCTCTACGTTCACATACAACGGGTGCAAGCCAGTTTTGCACACGCAGAATACTCGGGTTAAACTTGACGAGCCTAGCATATGCAGATATGGCCTCGGAACACTGAGACCGAAAGGTCGAGCGTGAATAATATAGTAGATATGATCAACATAGTGATGTTCACCATTAAAAACTATTCCATCTCATGTGATGATCAAACATGGTTTAGTTGATATGGATCACGTGATCATTTAGATGACTAGAGAGATGTTTATCTAAGTGGGAGTTCTTTAGTAATATGATTAATTGAACTTTAATTTATCATGAACTTAGTACCTGATAGTATTTTGCATGTCTATGTTGTTGTAGATAAATGGACCGTGCTACTGTTCCTTTGAATTTTAATGCGTTCCTAGAGAAAGCTAAGTTGAAAGATGATGGTAGAAACTACACGGAATGGGTCCGTAACTTGAGGATTATCCTCATTGCTACACATAAGAATTACGTCCTGGAAGCACCACTAGGTGCAAATCCCGCTGCAGGAGCAACACCAGATGTTATGAATGTCTGGGAGAGCAAAGATGATGACTACTTGATCATTCATGCGCCATGCTTTACAACTTAGAATCGGGACTTCAATGACGTTTTAAACGTCATGTAGCATATCAGATGTTCCAGGAGTTGAATTTAATATTTCAAGCAAATGCCCGAATTGAGAGATATGAAGTCTCCAATAAGTTCTATAGCTGCAAGATGGAGGAGAATAGTTCTGTTAGTGAACATATACTCAGAATGTCTGGGTACCACAACCACTTGACTCAACTAGGAGTTAATATTCCTGATGATAGTGTCATTGACAGAGTTCTTCAATCACTGCCAGCAAGCTACAAAAGCTTCATGATGAACTATAATATGCAAGGGATGGATAAAATGATTCCCGAGCTCTTCGCAATGCTAAAGGTTGCGGAGGTAGAAATCAAGAAGGAGCATCAAGTGTTGATGGTCAACAAGACCACTAGTTTCAAGAAGAAGGGCAAAGGGAAGAAGGGGAACTTCAAGAAGAACGGCAAGAAAGTTGCTGCTCGAGTGAAGAAGCCCAAGTATGGACCTAAGCCTGAGACAGAGTACTTCTACTGCAAAGGGACTGGTCACTGGAAGCGAAAATGTCCCAAGTACTTGGCGGATAAGAAGGATGGCAAAGTGAAAGGTATATTTGATATACATGTTATTGATGTGTACCTTACTAATGCTCATAGTAGCGCCAGGGTATTTGATACTGGTTCTGTTGCTCATATTTGCAACTCGAAACAGGGGCTACGGATTAAACGAAGATTGGCTAAGGACAAGGTGACGATGCGCGTGGGAAATGGTTCCAAAGTCGATGTGATTGCCGTTGGCACGCTACCTCTACATCTACCTTCGGGATTAGTATTAGACCTGAATAATTATTATTTGGTGCCAGCATTAAGTATGAAGATTTTATCTGGATCTTGTTTGATGTGAGACGGTTATTCATTTAAATCAGAGAATAATGGTTGTTCTATTTATATGAGTAATATCTTTTATGGTCATGCACCCTTGATGAGTGGTCTATTTTTAATTCTCGATAGTAGTGATACACATATTCATAGTATTGAAGCCAAAAGATATAAGTTTAATAATGATAGTGCAAGTTATTTGTGGCACTGCCGTTTAGGTCATATTGGTGTAAAGCGCATGACGAAACTCCATGCCGATGGGCTTTTGGAATCACTTGATGCTTGCGAACCATGCCTCATGGGCAAGATGACTAAGACTCTGTTCTCCGGAACAATGGAGCGAGCAATAGACTTATTGGAAATAATACATACTGATGTATGTGGTTCGATATAGTGTTGACGCTCGTGGCAGGTATCGTTATTTTCTGACCTTCACATATGACTTGAGCAGATATGGGTATAACTACTTGATGAAACATAAGTCTGAAACATTTGAAAAGTTTAAAGAATTTTAGAGTGAAGTGGAAAATCATCGTAACAAGAAAATTAAGTTTCTACGATCTGATCGTGGAGGTGAATATTTGAGTTATGAGTTTGTTCTTCATTTGAAACAATGCAGAATAGTTTCGCAACTCACACCACCTGGAACACCAAAGCGTAATGCTGTGTCCGAACATCGTAACTGCACTTTATTAGATATGGTGCGATCTATGATGTCTCTTATTGATTTATCGCTATCATTTTGGGGTTATGCTTTAGAGACGACTGCATTCATGTTAAATAGGGCACCATCGAAATCCGTTGAGACGACACCATATGAAGTGTGGTTTGGTAAGAAACCCAAGTTATCATTTCTTAAGTTTGGGGTTGCAATGCTTATGTGAAAAAGCTTCAACCTGATAAGCTCGAACCCAAATCAGAGAAATGTGTCTTCATAGGATACCCAAAGGAGACTGTTGGGTGCACCTTCTATCACAGATCCGAAGGCAAGATATTCGTTGCTAAGAATGGATCCTTTCTAGAGAAGGAGTTTCTCTCGAAAGAAGTGAGTGGGAGGAAAGTAGAACTTAATGAGCTAACTGTACCTTCTCCCTTATTAGAAATTAGTTCATCACAGAAATTAGTTCCAATGATTCCTACACCAATTAGTGAGGAAGCTAATGATGTTGATCATGAAACTTCTGATCAAGTTACTACCGAACCTCGTAGGTTAACCAGGGTAAGATCCACACCAGAGTGGTACGGTAATCCAGTTCTAGAGGTCATGTTACTTGACCATGATGAACCTACGAACTATGAGGAAGCGATGATGAGCCCAGATTCCGCAAAATGGCTTGAGGCCATGAAATCTGAGATGGGATCCATGTATGAGAACCAAGTATGGACTTTGGTTGACTTGCCCGATGATCGGCAAGCAATAGAGAATAAATGGATCTTCAAGAAGAAGACTGACGCTGACGGTAATGTTACTGTCTACAAAGATCGACTAGTTGCGAAAGGTTTTCCACAAGTTCAAGGAGTTGACTACGATGAGACATTCTCACCCGTTGTCGGTGTAAAAACCGGCGGATCTTGGGTAGGGGGTCCCGAACTGTGCGTCTAAGGATTGAGGGTAACAGGAGACAGGGGACACGATGTTTACCCAGGTTCGGGCCCTCTTGATGGACGTAATACCCTACTTCCTGCTTGATTGACTTTGATCAGTATAGGGGTTACAAGAGTTGATCTACCTCGAGATCATATGTTGTGGTCTAAACCCTATAGGTATGATGAGTAATGTCATAATAATCTCCCGACTAGCCTGGCCTCGGCTTATACAATGTACCAGAGGCCTAGGATAACAAGAGTCCTAGTCGAATACGCCGGTGGAGAGGAGTCCTTGTCTTGATCACCAAGTCTTGTGGAATCTTCCTCGTGTATACATCGGCTGTCTGAACTGGCCCATGAGCATACGACCATGGGGGTCCTCGGCCCAATCCAACTGATAGGGAGACGACGTGGTGAGTACCCCCTAGTCCAGGACACCGTCAGTAGCCCCCTAAACCGGTCTTCAAGTTGGGGACGCTCCTCGTTTCTTCCGAACTATTCTTCATCTTCGGTCATCGGTCTTGAAAACTGGTTCGCCAAATCCTCCCATTTTCGATCTTGAGGATCACCGAAGTAAATCCGAAGAGTTTACACGTCGGGTATCCGAGGAGCCCCTTTTAGTTCTCGGCCTTTACCAATGCCTTATTATTTTTATGCCACACCTCGGGTTTGAAGTTTTTCCCGGGTGGCAGCGTCCTCTTGCGTCCGAGCTCCAACGCCGGACTGCATTCGAGGTATCTTTTGCAGCCGAGCATCAACGCCGGACCGCTTCCGAGCTCCAACACCGGAATGTATCCGAGCTCCAATGCCGGACTATGTCCAAGCTCCAACGTCGGACTGTATCCGAGCTCCAACGCTGGACTATATCCGAGGTGTCATAAATCACCTTGGTTCAAAAAAGTTGAATGAGTTTAGCCAAGCTTAATGCCGGAAATGCCCTCTGAGGGAGTCCTGGATTAGGGGGTGTCTGGATGGCCGGACTATACCTTCAGCCGGACTCCTGGACTATGAAGATACAAGATTGAAGACTTCGTCCCGTGTCCGGAAGGGACTTTCCTTGGCGTGGAAGGCAAGCTTGGCGATACGGATATGCAGATCTCCTACCATTGTAACCGACTTTGTGTAACCCTAACCCTCTCTGGTGTCTATATAAACCGGAGGGTTTTAGTCCGTAGGACAACATACGCAACAATCATACCATAGGCTAGCTTCTAGGGTTTAGCCTCTCCGATCTCGTGGTAGATCTACTCTTGTACTACCCATATCATCAATATTAATCAAGCAGGACGTAGGGTTTTACCTCCATCGAGAGGGCCCGAACCTGGGTAAAACTGCGTGTCCCTTGCCTCCTGTTACCATCCGGCCTAGACGCATAGTTCGGGACCCCCTACCCGAGATCCACCGGTTTTGACACCAACATTGGTGCTTTCATTGAGAGTTCCTCTGTGTCGTCGTCGTCAGGCTCGATGGCTCCTACGATCACCAATAACGATGCAGTCCAGGGTGAGACCTTCCTCCCTAGACAGATCTTCGTCTTCGGCGGCTTCACACTGCGGGCCAATTCACTTGGCCATCTGGAGCAGACCGAAAGCTACGCCCCTGGCCGTCAGGTCAGATTTGGAAGTTTAAACTACACGGCTGACATCCGCGGGGACTTGATCTTCGATAGATTCGAGCCACTACCGAGTGCGCCGCACTGTCCCGACGAGCATGATCTAGCTCTGCCGCCAAACAGTGCCCTAGAGGCCGCACCCGCATCGGCTTCGACCCTTCATTCGGAGTCAACTACACCGATCGAGGATGGGCGATTGGATGCCGCCTCGGGGGCTGCGATCCCAACGGTGATTGAGCCGAACACCAGCCCCGCACTCTGCGAGACTCATGACTCCAAGGAGCCAGACTCCTCTCCAGACTCCGAACCCTCCACGCCCCTGCCGATCGAATCCGATTGGGTGCCGATCATGGAGTTTACTGCCTCAGACATTTTTCAGCACTCGCCTTTCGGCGATATTCTGAAGACACTGGAGTCTCTCTCTTTATCAGGAGAGCACTGGCCGGACTACGATCAACAAGGTTGGGGTACGGACAATGAAGAAATTCAAAGCCCACCCACCACCCACTTTGTAGCCACTGTCGATGATTTAACCGACATGCTCGACTTCGACTCCGAAGACATCGACGGTATGGACACCGATGAAGGAGATGATGAAGAACCAGCGCCTATCAGGCCCTGAAAAGCCACCTCGTCATATGACATATACATGGTGGACATCCCAAAAGAAGGAGATGGCGATGGAACAGCAGAGGATGACCCCTCCAAGAAACAGCCTAAGCGCCGGCGTCAGCGGCGCCGCTCAAAATCCCGCCAAAACAAATACGGTGATTCCAGCACGGGAGATAATAATACTCCGGAAAGTGCCGAAGAAAACCCCCTCCAGCAAGATTTAGCACAGGAGGATGGAGAAACCAGCCCTCATGAGAGAGCGGCAGATAGAGAGGTCGAGGACGATAATTATATGCCTCCCTCTGAAGACGAGGCAAGCCTCCACGATGATGAATTCGTCGTGCTAGAGGATCCCGTCGAGCAAGAGCGTTTTCAACGCAGGCTTATTGCCACGGCAAGAAGCCTCAAGAAAAAACAGCGACAGCTTAGAGCTGATCAGGATTTGCTAGTCGACAGATGGACTGAAGTCCTTGCGGCCGAAGAGCATAAACTCGAACGCCCCTCCAAGAGCTACCCAAAGCGCAGGTTGCTACCCCGATTAGAGGAGGAAGCACTTAAACCTACATCACCTGCACTCGATACGTCCGATCGGCCACCTCGTGGCCGCGATAGAGAGGCCTCTCGGCCCTCCACTCAAGCCGCACCCCGTATAAAGGCACGGGAAAATGCACCGGACCTGCGAGATATGTTGGAGGACAAGGCAAGGCAAACAAGATCGATCTACGGATCGCGTGGGCGCCCCACGACTCGAGACGGTAACCATCACGCCGGCCACAAATTCGGCAGGGCCAAACACAGTAGATAAAGCTCATTGGAGCTACATCGTGATATAGCCCAGTACAGAGGCGCCGCACACCCACTATGCTTCACAAACGAAATAATGGATCATCAAATCCCCGAGGGTTTCAAACCCGTAAACATCGAATCATATGATGGCACAACAGATCCTGCGGTATGGATCGAGGATTATCTCCTTCATATCCACATGGCCCGCGGCGATGATTTCCACGCCATCAAATACCTCCCACTCAAGCTTAAAGGACCAGCTCGGCATTGGCTTAACAGCTTGCCAACAGGATCAATCAGTTGTTGGGAGGACCTAGAAGCCGCATTCCTCGACAATTTCCAGGGCACCTATGTGCGACCCCCAGACGCCGATGACCTAAGTCACGTAATTCAGCAGCCAGATGAATCGGCCAGGCAATTCTGGACATGGTTCCTAACAAAGAAAAATCAAATAGTCAACTGTCCGGACGCCGAGGCCCTAGCAGCCTTCAAACACAATATCCATGACGAGTGGCTTGCCCGGCACCTTGGACAGGAAAAGCCGAAGTCTATGGCAGCACTCGCGACACTCATGACCCGCTTTTGCGCGAGAGAAGACAGCTGGCTTGCTCGTAGCAGCAATATGACCAAGAACCCTGGTAATTCGGATACCAGGGACAGTAGTGGCAGGTCGCGTCGCAACAAGCAGAAGCGCCGCATTAACGGCGACAATGCTGAGGATACGGTAGTTAATGCCGGATTCAGAGGCTCTAAATCCGGTCAGTGGAAAAATCCATTCAAAAGGAATCCTAGGGGCCCGTCCAGTTTGGACTGAATACTCGACCGCTTGTGCCAGATACATGGCACCCCCGAAAAGCCGGCCAATCACACCAACAGGGATTGTTGGGTGTTCAAGCAGGCAGGCAAGTTAAATGCCAAAAATGAAGACAAGGGGCTGCATAGCGATGACGACGAGGGGCCCCGGCCGCCGAACAACAGTGGACAGAAGGGTTTTCCCCCACAAGTGCGGACGGTGAACATGATATACGCAACCCACGTCCCCAAAAGGGAGCGGAAGCGCACGTTAAGGGACGTATACGCGGTAGAGCCAGTCGCCCCAAAGTTCAACCCATGGTCCTCCTGCCCGATCACCTTTGATCGAAGGGACCATCCCACTAGCATCCGTCATGGAGGATTCGCCGCATTGGTTCTAGACCCAATTATTGATGGATTTCATCTCACTAGAGTCCTTATGGACGGTGGCAGCAGCCTGAACCTGCTTTACCAGGATACAGTACGGAAAATGGGCATAGATCCCTCGAGGATTAAGCCCACCAAAACGACCTTTAAAGGCGTAATACCAAGTGTAGAGGCCAACTGTACAGGCTCAGTCACACTTGAAGTGGTCTTCGGATCTCCGGATAATTTCCAAAGCGAGGAGTTAATCTTCGACATAGTCCCATTCCGCAGTGGCTATCATGCACTGCTCGGGTGAACCGCATTCGCCAAGTTCAATCGATACTGCACTACGCATACCTTAAGCTCGAAATGCCAGGCCCTCGAGGAGTAATTACGGTTAATGGAAACACCGAACGCTCCCTCCGAACGGAGGAGCACACAGCGGCCCTTGCAGCAGAAGTACAAAGCAGCCTCTCTAGGCAGTTCTCCAATCCGGCCATTAAATGACCGGACACCGTCAAGCGCGCCCGGAGTAACCTACAACAAGACCGCCTGGCACGATCCGAGCAGGTGTAGCAATGCGGTCCCAACCCCAGCCCTTGCAAAAAGGCGACGCCAGTGCTTCGCATACATAACCATCACGGCACGCCCGAAACACGGCTTAAACCGCACCAGGGGCTACCGATTTTTTTAATTTTCTCTTACTTTCAGGACTCCATTCTTCGGAAGGCCTGTTCGGTAGTTCAATTGCCGCACAAACGATGGAAGAACCAGGGAAGCAGACAAGACACGCCGCATTACGGAACTCCCAGGTGGTCTCTATCACGAGCAGTATACCTATTTCGCATACCATTCCGCAGCCTGCCCCTGGAACGGACATGTTAAATAGTCCAACCTTTTGCTTATCGCATTATTCGTATCGTTCTGCTTTGATCGCAACCCTTTTTAATCAACAATGCATAGCTTTTGTCTATTTTCGCATTACTCTTTATATATATATATATGTTCCTTAACGACATGTTGCACCCGTACACTTTGGTACGGCCAAAATACGCCAGGGGCTTTAGTACCCCTCAATATGGTGTGAGAAGTCCGAACACTTTAACAAGTGCGGCACCCCGAACTTATAGCATTATATGCATTGGCTCCGAATCATGTCTTGGGTCAATAGTTGGGTTTGCCCGGATCCTATGTTTTGGTGCCTTACGTTCCGCTATATCGGCTAAGGTAGCACTAGGAGAACCACTGCGATTGTGCCCCAGTTGAGCTGGGTCGAGCACCTCAGTGGAGAAAGCTAAAACTGACTATTATGATGAAGCGAGAGCTGGTCGCTGTTTGAGAGGTTTTTCGAGTCCCTAAAGACTTATGCCGCTTAGAGCGAGGAGTCGACTCTGTCCGGCCAAGGCATGGATAGCGCCTCGAACTCGGTCTTCCGAATACCAGGGGCTTCGTCGAAATTTAAAATTATAGAATTCTATGGCTAAGTGAGAGTGTTCACGCATTATAGTCTGATTGCCTTGTTCGTTGGGCTGAGCGCCTCCCTCGAAGGACCCAAACATGGGAAAAAGAGCGCTCAGGTTTATCCCCGAACACCCCAGAACTAGCGGCACGGGGGCAGAAGCCGACGACTCGCCATCTCTCAGAATTGATAAACAGCCGCACATAAGGTAATATTTTAAATTCCAACAGCATTGCTTAGCGCATATGAACAAGTTTTCAGCGCACAGGACAAAACGAGCAAGTTTCACTCAAAAATTACATCCCTAGAACATTCATCCGCCACAAGGCAGGCACCCTTCAGAACATCCTTATAATGATTCTCGGGCTTGCGATGCTCTTTTCCCGGTGGTGGCCCGTCCTTCACAAGCTTCTCAGCATCCAGCTTGCCCCAGTGCACCTTAGCACGGGTAAGGGCCCTACGGGAACCTTCAATGCAGATGGAGCACTTGATGACTCCGAGCCTTGGACAGGCCTCCACCAGCCGCCGCACCAGCCCGAAATAGCTCCCAGGCAGAGCCTCTCCAGGCCACAACCGAACTATGAGGCCCTTCATGGCCTGTTCGGCCACCTTGTAGAGCTCGACCAGTTGCTTTAGCTGGTCGCTCAGGGGCACGGGGTGTCAGGCCTTAGCATACTGAGACCAGAACACCTTCTCTGTGATCTGCCCTCCTCGGCTCGATAGAATGTGGCAACATCAGACACACTCCATGGAAGATCTGTGAACGCTCCTGGAGAGCTCCAGATTCGGGTAATTAACAAGTAACTCACGTTTATGTGTTTGCTTTGCAAAAGAATGCCTTACCCGCCACTATCTTCTTCACCTCATCCAACTCCTGGAGGGTCTTCTGGGATTCGGCCTTGGCAGACATGGCATTTTCAATAGCCGCCGCGAGCTCGGACGCTCGCGTCTTTGAGTCAAGCTCCAAACTCTCATGTTTTTTCATGAGAACCTGGAGCTCTTGCTGCACCTTGCCAACCTGGGCCTCGTACTTCTCCCGCTCGATGCGCTCCGTGGCCGCCCTCTTTTCGGCCTCGACCAGCGCTTGCTTAAGGGTCACCGCCTCAGACGTGGCCCCTACAATAGCCTCGATAATCCTCATTTTTTGCAATTGCACCTTTTTATATATATTTAAACAAGGTATTTCTTACCTTCATTGTCCTCGAGCTGCTTCTTGGCATGCCCGAGCTCTTGCTCGAACCGCTTGAGGTTCTGCTTTAGCGCGTCCACTTCCACAGTCAGTGCGGCGGACGCAAGCATAGAAGCCTGCATACGCATATTGACTCCTTTTTGTTAGACTCCTGCGAATTTTATTTGATCCTCTATTCGGCTTTTCTTCCCGAACGCCAAATAGAGCATCAGGGGCTACTGTCTATGCGGTAATATTATTTACACATTCTTTACTTACCTCAAAGCCTGTTAAAAGGCTAGTACAAGCTTCAGTCAATCTGCTCTTGGCGGACTGAACCTTCTGGACCACCACACTCATAATGGTACAGTGCTCCTCGTCGATGGAGGCGCCTTGGAGCGCCTCCAACAGATTGTCCGGCGCCTCCGGTTGGACGGGGGTCACCGGCACGGTGGGCTTGCTCCTCTTGGAAGAAGGTCCCCCGCCAGACTCTGGAACCTTTGAAGGTTCCGGAGAAGTGTCCGGCCTAGAGCCGGACTTTGAGCCCTGGGGGGTTTCATCCCCTTTACTCCTGGAGTCTGGGAGGTCGCCTTGCGGCGCCTCCAGGACCACCTCCTCCCGGCTTGGAACCTGTTGGGACAACACTTCGGTGTCGTCCATAGGGCGGGGGGAGGAAGCCGTCGGAAGCGAGTTCACATCCGACGAGTCTAGTGAGCCGCTCGACGACGCGTCGAGCTGGTCTTTGGGTAGGTTGCATAAACATATTCGACATAAGGGAAAGCTGTGCAATAAACGAATACTATGAATTACTCTGGTATCCGGATACTTACGATTTTGCCAGGGGCTTGGCCCTGAGCGGCCACTCCTCTCCGCCGTCGTCGGCGTCGGTGGAGTAGTCCGGAGGAAGGGTTTTCCCCTTCTTGGACCCTTCGGCCTTCCCAGTTGGGGCGGCCTTCCTTTTCTTCCCTTCCCTCGCTGGAGGGGGAGGGGTCTCTTCTTCCTCCTCCTCGTCTTCATGGGAGGAGTGCATCTTGGAGTCATCGGATGAGGATCCGACACCTCCAGGCGCCGGGCACTCTTTCGAGTCCCCGTGGCCTTCTTCTCCGGCACCACATGGGGTGCCGGAACCAGCAGCTTCACCAAACGAGCGTCCGTTGGGCCTTCGGGTAAAGGAGCCGGACAGTTGATCTGTCCGGACGTCTCCTGCCAATCTTGTCAAAGGTAAGGGAGCTTAGATCCCGCATGGAGTCAAACTATGAAAAACTGATACCCTGTAAATGGAAAAAACAGCTTACGGCATGAGTTTGATGCTGCGTACTGAATCCGCGATCCTCGGTAGCGGATGTGGGGGCCTCGGCGCCCTTGAAAAGCACCTTCCAGGCATCTTCGTACATCGTGTCGAAGAGCCTGCTCAGAGTTCGGTGCCGCGCCGGGTCGAACTCCCATAGGTTGAAAGCCCGTTGTTGACACGGGAGGATCAGGCGGATGAGGATAACCTGGACTACGTTGACAAGTTTGAGCTTCTTGTCCACCAGGGTTTGGACGCATGTTTGGAGTCCGGTCAGCTCTCCTTTTTTACCCCATGACAGGCCTGTCTCCTTCCAGGAGGTGAGCCGCGTAGGGGGTCCAGATCGAAACTCAGGGGCTGCGACCCATTCGGGGTCACGCGGCTCGGTGATGTAAAACCACCCCGATTGCCACCCCTTCAGGGTCTCCACAAAGGAGCCCTCGAGCCATAAGACGTTGGGCATCTTGCCCACCATGGCGCCTCCGCACTCCGCCTGGTTGCCGCGCACCACCTTCGGCTTGACATTGAAAGTCTTTAGCCATAAGCCGAAATGGGGGCGGATGCAGAGGAAAGCCTCGCACACGACGATAAACGCCGAGATGTTGAGGACAAAGTTCAGGGCCAGATCGTGGAAATCCAGGCCATAGTAGAACATGAGCCCCCGGACAAATGGGTAAAGAGGGAAGCCCAGTCTGCGGAGGAAATGGGGGAGGAACACCACCCTCTCATGGGGCCTAGGGGTGGGGATGAGCTGCCCCTTTTCAGGAAGCCGGTACGCGATGTCATTAGACAAGTATCCGGCCTTCCTCAGTTTTTTCATGTGTCCCTCCGTGATGGAGGAGACCATCCACTTGCCTCCCGCTCCGGACATGGCTGGAGAAGGTTGAGGTGGGGAGTGCAGACTTGGGCGCTGGAGCTCGAGTATGCGAGAATGGATAAGCAAGGGAGGAATAAGGCGTAGGTGAAAAGGTGGATCCTTATCCCTTATATGGGTGGACGCAACTACGTGTCCCCACCAGCCTGGTAAAACTCGCTTATCTCCAAGCGCCGTAATCAATGGCGCGATTGGGTTACCCATGCCCGTATTGATGAGAATCCCGGAATAAGGGGACGCGATCTCTGCTTGAACAAGACGTGCCAAGGAAACCGCCTCGCATGACGCGCTGAGGTGGGATAATAAAACGACTCGGATAAAGGCTTGGCTGTGGTGTGTCACACTACGGATTACGTCAGCAGATTAGATTTGTGTAAATGTTATTCTCTCTATGGCAATATGTGGAAACTTATTTTGCAGAGCCGGACACTATCTTTGTGTTCAAAATCTTCTATGAAGTACTTGGAGGAGGAACCCGCCTTGCAATGCCGAAGACAATCTGCGTGCCGGACTCGTCGTCATTGAAGCCTGGTTCAGGGGCTACTGAGGGAGTCCTGGATTAGGGGGTGTCCGGTTGGCCGGACTATACCTTCAGCCGGACTCCTGGACTATGAAGATACAAGATTGAAGACTTCATCCCGTGTCCGGAAGGGACTTTCCTTGGCGTGGAAGGCAAGGTTGGCGATACGGATATGCAGATCTCCTACCATTGTAACCGACTTTGTGTAACCCTAACCCTCTCCGGTGTCTATGTAAACCGGAGGGTTTTAGTCCGTAGGACAACATACACAACAATCATACCATAGGCTAGCTTCTAGGGTTTAGCCTCTCCGATCTCGTGGTAGATCTACTCTTGTACTACCCATATCATCAATATTAATCAAGCAGGACGTAGGGTTTTACCTCCATCAAGAGGGCCCGAACCTGGGTAAAACTTCGTGTCCCTTGCCTCCTGTTACCATCCGACCTAGACGCACAGTTTGGGACCCCCTACCCGAGATCCGCCGGTTTTGACACCGACACCCTCTATGGAGCCAGCCACTAGTGCCTGAGCTTTATGCCGGACTGCTTCCGAGGTGGTGCACCACCCCGACTGCGGGCCAATTTTTTGTCAATATTTTTGATTGGTGCAATTTATTCTCTGCCGAGATATATAGCCTGTAGCCCTCAAGGTGTGTATCGGTCTAAAACCCGAGATGCACCTAAAGGATGACATAAGACCGCTGATCCCAGTAGCCCCTGAGACTCAGGTTGATTCACAAAATCGTCCTGAAGATCAACTCCTAGCTCGGCGGAATACTTCGGGACACAAAAAGCGGTGCGCAAATTCCTCGAGACTCAGGTTGGGTGCGGCCGACCAACCCGAGGATCATAACTCCTCGAAAGCTATATTGCACTTTAAATTTTCTGCATTGGATTGTCAATGCAGTAGACCCCGAGACACTGGTCGGGTGGCAACACCAAATCAGGGGATAGATACGCCCCTTTCAATATTAGTGAATGATAAGCCCAAAGCCCAGTAGCCCCCGAGCCTTAATGTGGGCACGGGTGGCCGAATTAAGGATTGATATCTAGAGTAAAACCACAAATTATGTGTAATGATTCTACGTATCCAAGTACTTTACATCATTAATGCTCGGATCCGCATTGTACAAAACTTTGTTGACCGACCATCGGCTTTAACCTCCTCGGCCAGAAGCCGGGGAGTGTTTGTCCTACTTTATAAAGCCGTTATAAGGGCGAAGATTTATGAAAAACAAGGCAATCCGGCCATACGGTTTTATAAACAAAGGTACGCGAAGAGATATGTTATATTACTTAGTGTAAGAAACATCTTCCAAGGAAAATAGTCCCGCTATCGGTTCCTTTCTTTGGGTCGTCACGCTTATCATGATCATGAAACCTAACCTCCGATCAATGTGGGAGGAAAATATTGAGGATTTAGTTCGGGGAAAGTTCCCGAACTTTGTGGTATTAATGAACCAAATTTTTTACTTCCGTCGTTGCCGACCAATGTGATCCTTTAAGATTGCTAGCTTTCGGCTTCAGCCAATCTGAGGTACTAACTCGGATGACCCGGTAGTAACAATCACAGAGGTGCTCCCTTTACCACCTAGCCGAACAATCGGGAACATGGGGGTAAGCACAGGAGCCAGGCAACCCAACTTGGCAAAAAATCTGAAGTCAAATTGATGCATATTTATGGCTTTATAACGATGATTACGGAAGGCGGCAATTTGTATATTGAATACAAAGGCTGATGATGTATGTTTATTTGACTGCGTTGCGACCGTTTATCATTTGAAAGTGGCCCATCGTCGGCTTCCACCCCTTTGTAGATGGTATGCAGGGTGTTTCCGCAATAACAAAACAACCCTTAGCCGACGTCTAGGCTCCCAGAGGCAGTTGTGTTAGCGGAAATAAGGCAATCGGATATGCGGTCTTTATAACTTTCACTTAGTCATAGGAGCTTAAAGTTGGGAGGCTAGTTACTAGCCCCCAGTTAGTGTTCGGCGATAGCCGAGGTCAAGCCGTAAACACTTTGGCCAATGTTATGAACGGCCCATCATTTAACATAGTCATCGGATCGCTGACCAGTTTACGCTTATTGTGACAATCAGTTTTCGGCTTTCTCCACTGAGGTGCTTAACCATGTGAGTTGGAAGCACAATCGCAGTGGTTCTCCCTTTGCACACCTAGCCGAACAAAGCGAAACGTAGGAGGCAAGCGCAGGAGCCGGGCAACCCAACTATTGATCGAAGACACAATTCGAAACTGATGCATATATAGCAATATCCGAGAATGTTTTTGCCGAATCTCTAAAGGTGTCCGACACTGCACTACAAGACTTATGCTGGAAACACACAAATAGTTTGAAAGTGCCATAATCTTGGAACCAAAGACGTCAGTAAAAACTTGACGTCCGAACAAGATCAAGTGTTCGGTGCCAATCCGAAAATTGGAAAAAAGAAAAAATTGTGCTTTTGTCGTGCTTTAACATGACACATCTGATCTCAACACTTCAAGCGGGCCAGCCTACAACTTCAAGCTCCTTATCCCAAAGGCGGAGTACTTCTTCGAGGCCAGTTTAGCGAACTAAACTTGAGCGGCTTTTTAGAGAGAAGACAGGCTATCCGGCTGTTGACCATACACTTGAGTCGAAAAAGGAGCGGTAAAAAAAGACTTTGCAACGACCAAGAAGAAAACACATTTACTATAAAACAGCTCAGATAAATTTGAAGAGCCCCCAAGTGACTTGGGTAAAAGAATTTTATGTATAATGATTGTATGCACCGATGTACTTATATCATATCTATGTTCACCCGAACTTTAAACGCGTCTTAACCGACCGTCGGCTTCTCCCTCTTCGGTCAAGGGCCGAAAAGTGTCAGGTACTCCACCTGTCGAGAGTATCGACGGTGTTTCCGATGACCAGGCAATCAGGCCATAAGGCTGTAACAGACAAAGCGCGCTCAAGGAACTTATGCTATATTACTAACGAAGTGTAAGAAGCATCTTCGAAGAAAATAGTACCTCCACCGATACCTTTCTTCGGTTGCTCATTGTTACTATGAGACTTGTGCAATAGATTTTTTTGTACTCATGAGTTCCGTTGTATGCCGACCATAATTGAAAACAATAAGAGCGCTAGCTTTCGGCTTCACCCAGTCTGAGGTACTAACTAGGATGACCCGGTAGTAACAATCACAGAGGTGCTCCCTTTACTCCCTAGCCGAACAATTGGGAACATAGGGGTAAGTACAAGAGCCAGGCAACCCAGCTTGCGAAACACTTAAGTCAACATGGTGCATATTGTGGCGTAATACACGAACAAGGAACGAAGCCATACAAGTATAATCATATGCAAGAGGAAAGGCTTCATAAAGGGAGCCCCTAAATAAACGGGGTATTTGAATTTGTGTGTCACAAACAAAGTTTTGACAAGGAATTTTGTCACAAACTTATTGCCAAAAAGTATAATGCTTGGTCGAACCGAACAAAATTTAAAACTGAAAGTTTTTGAGCATGAAAGCAACTTAGCTCGTTAATGTGCTTAGTATTGATGACGCAGTCCGAGCTTACGGCGGGATGAGCTCCCAGCCCCCAAGCCAGTCTCGAGGTGGCAAAGCAAAGAGATCGACGCTCCGAAGTGGCGACATAGCACGGCCAATGCAGGCCGGCAGTGTGACGCCGAAGTACCCGGCGTGGGTTAATGAAGTGAGGACGAAGCCCCCAGTCCAGCCGAGGTGACGTGGTATGTCTGTGCACCAAGGTGACAACACTGCCTGACCCAGATCCTTTACCTGTGCACAGAAAATAGTGCAAGCCGGAGATAAATAGGAATAATAAAAAACATTGTTGCATAATTAATAATTTACGCAAAGTGAGTAATAAAGGAAATATGACCCGTGTGCCGAACACTCGATGGGGTAGAGCTCTCTCAGTGATGTCGAATTCCCCGAGGCAACCGAACATGTCGGTATGGCAATTCGACCAACAAGGTGATCACGCGAGCCGATTTATGCCGATTGGGACAACAACGTCGGCTTGCCAAAGTGATCGTGTGACGTAGTCGAAGTTGATCACCTACACACACAAAATAGTGCGGTCCAAAAAGGATAATTGCTTTTCGCAAAAATAATTTATTGAAAGAGATGTGGCATGGCGCCGAAGTCAATGTCGATGCAGGGCGTCGGCGTGACACAGTGAAGGCGTGGCAAAGCCTGAATTCATAGGCCGGTCTGAGTTCCGGATGCGACATTCGCCGAACTGTATACGAAAACTGACCGAACCACCACGCGACCGTTGTTAATGCGGCCACCATTTGATAGACCTGTGTACAAATGATGAAACAAACCAGAGTAATAATTCCTTGGGAAAATAAACCCAAGCAAGAAAAAATACTAGGATTAATAGCACCTGGTTTATCTATTGTAGCAATCTGAAAAAAGGTTACTCCCAAAATTGGGTCTCAATCCGCACACCCATTGCCTGATGGGCGATAAAGCGATGGGATGGCGATGCTGGCAAAGGTGGGCTCGCCAAGGCAAAGCCCCCGGTCCAGCTAATGTGACGAAGCTGGTCGGCTGGTAACGCCGAAGTCACCGGAGTATGTTGATGAAGAAATAACAAAGTCCTCGGTCTAGCCGAGATGATGGAGCGGGTCAATAAGGAGACGTTGCAGCTGCCATGTCAGCCGAGGTATTGAAGCAGTTCGGCGTGACGGACATCGGCTTGAAAAAGCAGCAGAGCGGCCATGCCGACGCTGGTCATAGCTTGTGACGCGGTCAATGCCGGATTGATGAAGTGACCGAGCGGCGATGTCGGCGCGCCTGACCCGTGCAATCCATGGGGCGATGGTGTTGGTGATGATTTATCCTTCGCGATGCCGAACTCTTGTTCGTCTTGCCGAGCTGATGATCTGATAAGGTTAGGCTCGGCTCGATGAAGCGACGATCTGTCTAGCGCAGGTCGGCACACGTGGAGCAATGTTACCGGACTGGTGTGACACCAGCACGATGGTGAAGAGTGCCTCAAAGAAGGCTTAAAATTTTATGGACACGTGTTAAAAACAATGCACAATACCATAGAAGAAAATTTCTTTAAAAAGGTTGTCCAATATCACGTTCATAAAGAAACATGAATTCTGGTCGGATCCGTATTCGCGCAGAAAACAGATCCGAAAAGTGATGCACTAATCGGAAGGTTCCCAGAGTTTGAACGGTTGGATCAAGCTAAAATTTTGAGGGGTGTTAGATATAGGAATTCCGCAGCCGATCAACGGTTGGATCTTCCAAAGGACGTCCGAGCTAGGTGCTGGAGACCACGCCCTAAACTCGTCCATATTCCCGTCCAGATTTGACTGGGCTCCGATATATCGTAGATTGCCAGAGATTCCTCCATCGGAACTTGACGAAATTTTGCATGGTTGTTGTAGACTCAATTCCACACAGTTCCACCAAAGGAATCGTCAAAGCGATGCTCAAGGAGGTGGTGGCAGCGGATACAAGTTCACTGTTCGGAAAAACAGCACGGTCGCCCAAGGGCAATGTTGACGTTGAGCCCCCGAACTCCATGGATGATTCCTCCATGATCTTGATAGAGATAGGAGTTGATGTTGATGAAGGCCCCCGTTTGAACATGATGATCGGAGATGGAGCACGGTCCTCGGTAGAGCCAAGGTGACCAGTCGAGTCGGCGATGAAGATTTCGACGTCACAGTTGATCTGCGGGCGAGCCATTGATCCTTTGTCGATCACACAGCGGAACTCTCAATGAAAGCACCAATGTCGGTGTAAAAACCGGTGGATCTCGAGTAGGGGGTCCCCAACTATGCTTCTAAGGATCGAGGGTAACAGGAGACAGGGGACACGATGTTTACCCAGGTTCGGCCCCTCTTGATGGAGGTAATACCCTACTTCATGCTTGATTGACTTTGATGAGTATAGGGGTTACAAGAGTTGATCTACCTCGAGATCGTACGTTGTGGTCTAAACCCTACAGGTATGATGAGTAATGTCATAATAATCTACCAACTAGCTTGGCCTCGGCTTATACAATGTACGAGAGGCCTAGGATAACAAGAGTCCTAGTCGAATACACCGGTGGAGAGGAGTCCTTGTCTTGATCACCAAGTCTTGTGAAATCTTCCTCGTGTATACATCGGCTATCCGAACTAGCCCATAAGCATATGGCTATGGGGGTCCTCGGCCCAATCCAACTGATAGGGAGACAACATGGTGAGTACCCCCTAGTCCAGGACACCGTCACCCGTAGCGATGATTAAGTCTGTCCGAATCATGTTAGCAATTGCCACATTTTATGATTATGAAATTTGGCAAATGGATGTCAAAACTGCATTCCTTAATGGATATCTCAAAGAAGATTTGTATATGATGCAAGCAGAAGATTTTGTCGATCCAAAAGGTGCTAACAAAGTGTGCAAGCTCCAGCGATCCATTTATGGACTGGTGCAAGCCTCTCGAAGTTGGAATATACGCTTTGATAGTGTGATCAAAGCATATGGTTTTTATACAGACTTTTGGAGAAGCCTGTATTTACAAGAAAGTGATTGGGAGCTCTGTAGCATTTCTGATATTATATGTGGATGACATATTGTTGATCGGAAATGATACTGAATTTCTGAATAGCATAAAAGGATACTTGAATAAGAATTTTTCAATAAAAGACCTCGGTGAAGCTGCTTATATATTGGGCATCAAGATCTATAGAGATAGATCAAGACACTTAATTGGACTTTCACAAAGCACATACCTTGATAAAGTTTTGAAGAGGTTCAAATGGACCAGTCAAAGAAAGGGTTCTTGCCTGTGTTGCAAGGTGTGAAGTTGAGTCAGACTCAATGCCCGACCACTACAGAAGATAGAGAGAAAATGAATGTCATTCCCTATGCCTCAACCATAGGTTCTATCATGTATGCAATGTTGTGTATCAGACCTGATGTGTGCCTTACTATTAGTTTAGTAGGGAGGTACCAAAGTAATGTAGGAGTGGATCACTGGACAGCGGTCAAGAACATCCTAAAATACCTAGAAAAAAACTAAGTATATGTTTCTCGTTTATGTAGGTGACAAATAGCTCATCGTAAACGGTTACGTCGATGCAAGCTTTGACACTGATCTGGATGACTCTAAGTCACAAACTGGATACGTATTTATATTGGATGGTGGAGCTGTCAGCTGGTGCAGTTCCAAGCAGAGTGTCGTGGCGGGATCTACGTGTGAAGCGGAATACATAGTTGCTTCGGAAGCAGCAAATGAAGGAGTCTGTATGAAGGAGTTCATATTTGATCTAGGTGTCATACCTAGTGCATCGGGTCCAATGGAAATATTTTGTGACAATACTGGTGCAATTGCCTTGGCAAAGGAATCCAGATTTCACAAGAGAACCAAGCACATCAAGAGACGCTTCAATTCCATCCACGATCAATTCAAGGAGGGAGACATAGAGATTTGCAAGATACATACGGATCTGAATGTTGCAGACCCGTTGACTAAGCCTCTCTCACGAGCAAAACATGATCAGCACCAAGACTCCATGGGTATTAGAATCATTACTATGTTATCTAGATTATCTATACCAATATAAAAAGACCAAGCGGGGCAGATCCAACAGATCTCGGCCATCCATTAACATTAATCCGATAGTTCTTATTGTCTTAATGGTGAGCAACTAAACACGTTTAGCACTAAACGCGTTTACTGCTAATCAATCCTTTTTCTCCCTAATGATTCCCTTCCTTACGTACACCTTTCACAAGAAAGGAAACTGCCACAACGAACTGCCCCATGATATAAGTAAGGAAGGGAATCAAGGGGTGATTCTCCGTTGGATTAGTACAATTTTTAACCCATTTGTAGGAAGACATGGACCTGTCGTTGATGGTGTTTACACAAACAATTTATTTTGATGCTACTTTTGTAAAGAAAATTCAGGTGTATCTTCAAGCCGAATTAAGATTACACGTGCGTTACACGTGCGCATTTACTAGTTGACTCTACTACAAGTGGGAGACTGAAGGAAATATGCCCTAGAGGCAATAATAAAGTTGTTATTTATATTTCCTTATATCATGATAAATGTTTATTATTCATTCTAGAATTGTATTCACCGGAAACTTAGTACATGTGTGGATACATAGACAAACAGAGTGTCCCTAGTATGCCTCTACTTGACTAGCCCGTTAATCAAAGATGGTTAAGTTTCCTAGCCATAGACATGTGTTGTCATTTTATGAATGGGATCGCATCATTAGAGAATGATGTGATGGACAAGACCCATCCATTAGCTTAGCATATTGATCGTTTAGTTTTTTTGCTATTGCTTTCTTCATGACTTATACATGTTCCTCAGACTATGAGATTATGCAACTCCCAAATACCGGAGGAACACCTTGTGTGCTATAAAATGTCACAACGTAATTGGGTGATTATAAATATGCTCTACAGGTGTCTCCGATGGTGTTTGTTGAGCATAGATCGAGATTAGGATTTGTCACTCCGTGTATCGGAGAGGTATCTCTGGGCCCTCTCGGTAATGCACATCACTATGAGCCTTGTAAGCAATGTGACTAATGAGTTAGTCACGGGATGATGCATTACAGAACGAGTAAAGAGACTTGCCGGTGACGAGATTGAACTAGGTATGATGATACCGACGATCAAATCTCAGGCAAGTAACATACCAATGACAAAGGGACCAACGTATGTTGTTATGCGGTTTGACCGATAAAGATCTTCGTAGAAAATGTAGGAGCCAATATGAGCATCCAGGTTCCGCTATTGGTTATTGACCGGAGATGTGTCTCGGTCATGTCTACATAGTTCTCGAACCCGTAGGGTCCGCACGCTTAACGTTCAATGACGATTTGTATTATGAGTTATGTGATTTGATGAACCAAAGTTTGTTCGGAGTCCCGTATGAGATCACGAACATGACGAGGAGTCTCAAAATGGTCGAGACATAAAGATTCATATATTGGAAGTCTACATTCGTACATCGGAATGGTTTGGGTCGTTTCTGATAAGTTTCGGAGTACCGAGGGTTACCGGAACCCCCCGGGAAGTTAATGGGCCATCATGGACCTTAGTGGAGAAGAGAGAGGGCCGACTAGGGGTGGCGCGCGCCCCCCTGTCCAGTCCGAATTGGACAAGGGGAGGGGGTGGCGCCACCCTCCTTCCTTCTCTTCCTTCCCTCCTTCCCTCCTTCTCCCTCTCTTGGATGGAAAGGGACTCCAACTAGGATTGGGAATCCTAGTTAGACTCCCCATGGCGAGCGCCCCCTCTAGGCCAGCCTCCTCCTCCTCCCCCTTTATATACGTGGGAGGGGGGCACCCCAAAGGACACACAAGTTTCTCTTAGCCGTGTGCGGTGCCCCCCTCCACATTTACACACCTCGGTCATATCGTCGTAGTGCTTAGGCGAAGCCCTACGCCGGTAAACTTCATCATCACCGTCGCCACGCTGTCGTGCTGATGGAACTCTCCCTCGACCTCAACTGGATCAAGAGTTCGAGGGACGTCACCGAGCTGAATGTGTGCTGAACGCGAAGGTGCCGTACGTTCGGTGCTTGGATCGGTTGGATCGCGAAGACGTCCGACTACATCAACTGCGTTATTAAACGCTTCTGCTTTCGGTCTACGAGGGTACATAGACACACTCTCCCCTCTCATTGCTATGCATCTCCTAGATAGATCTTGCGTGATCGAAGGAATTTTTTTGAAATGCCACATTCCCCAACAAACACTTGCAGGATTTGTGCTCAGGTATCACGCCAATATCTTTCAGCCGGCCACCCCTATCGTTTTGGTGATAGACATGTTTCTATCCCGAATCATGCTTTCCGACTCGCCGCGTAGGCAACCCTTAGTGATCTTTGTTATCAGAAAAGGGAAATACAACAAGCCTTGTTTTTCACCGCTATCCTACCCTGTCACCCATTCCATGGACGAGTACGGTTTCCCTTCCGTCCACTTGATGATGATGTGGTCATGACATCCCTGTCTGGCTACATGATCATCAAGTCTGTCCTCACCTCTAAGCCCGTCCAGATGCAACTAGTGTTAAGCCAACGCTTGGTGTAGCTTCGTTTACACCAACCTTTCCACACGTGGATTCACATTCGTGCACACCGCCACAACATATTATATCGTTGAACCAGAGTTCTTGCGAGATTTGTGTGCTTAAATATGCATGCACATTATTGTTGTGTTTAGCAGTAAAATATGATATTGCTTGCATGTGATCTTGATTGCCTTGTGTACTTTTGTTTCATTTGTTTCTTTGGCTTGTTTTCTTTGGGCCCTCGGTGTTACCTTATTACCCCTTATGCAAGTTTCTCATCAACCAACACCGAACCCAAAGAATCAACAAGGAGTTCAAATATTTGAAAGCTCAACTAAGCACTACGGACTTCTCAGCCGACAGCATTGTATTAGAAATACCTAGTCTGAATGAAAATGATATCCTGGAGTGGTTAT
Organism: Triticum aestivum; assembly: GCF_018294505.1. NCBI lineage: Eukaryota > Viridiplantae > Streptophyta > Magnoliopsida > Poales > Poaceae > Triticum > Triticum aestivum. Next base: position 163,833,388 of record NC_057809.1, on the reverse strand, counting down.
TAACATCAAGTTTACATCAATGGTGCAATCTTCACATCAGTAATTATTAAATCAGCCGGAAGACAAGTGGTGCGCAAGACCAACAATATATTATCAGTCAAAGGTATGGTTCATATACAAGGTTTGATTCTGCTATGAGTACAATTTGAAGCATGTTATACCCCGAAAGCAAGCTACAATATGCTATAAATTTTGTACTTAGCAAGAGGGATAACAGGCAAATCCTTTTCATAAAAGTAATCAACAACAGGAATGTTAAGATGATGTATAGATGGCATTCGGTACGCATATTACAAAGATAAGCTTCTGGTGTAAGCAACCCAGTCTTCCGCCGCAAGCTACCATAGAAGCTTACCATGCAAGATTCCTCAGTCCTCCCATATACGATATGTGGATGACTTCCAGCACAAGATACTCTGCCTAGCCATACCTCAGTCTCCATAGCTACCACCTTCATCACCACCACAGTTCTTAGCCACCGAGCCATACTTTTAATCGTGCGTCACATCTGACACCTATTGTAAGACATATTACCAATCAATCAATCGATCTTTATGATGTGTTCTTCAATGAGTTCTTCGTGTGATCTGATCTTCATGTGTGCATAGTTCGGTAAGGTCATGGGTTGAGGCAAGGGCCTTTCAACCCGATGTATTTGTTGGAGGATTAATGGACTTTCTGTATGTGTAGCATAAAGTTGTGAAGGAAATATGCCCTAGAGGCAATAATAAAGTTATTGTTTATTTCCTTATATCATGATAAATGTTTATTATTCATGCTAGAATTGTATTAACCGGAAACATAATACTTGTGTGAATACATAGACAAACTAAACGTCACTAGTATGCCTCTACTTGACTAGCTTGTTAATCAAAGATGGTTATGTTTCCTAACCATAGACATGTGTTGTCATTTGATTAACGGGATCACATCATTAGGAGAATGATGTGATTGACATGACCCATTCCATTAGCTTAGCACCCGATCGTTTAGTATGTTGGTATTGCTTTCTTCATGACTTATACATGTTCCCGTGACTATGAGATTATGCAACTCTCGTTTGCCGGAGGAACACTTTGTGTGCTACCAAACATCACAACGTAACTGGGGTGATTATAAAGGTGCTCTACAGGTGTCTCCAAAGGTACATGTTGGGTTGGCGTATTTCAAGATTAGGATTTGTCACTCCGATTGTCGGAGAGGTATCTCTGGGCCCTCTCGGTAATGCACATCAATTAAGCCTTGCAAGCAATGCAACTAATGAGTTAGTTGCGAGATGATGTATTACGGAATGAGTAAAGAGACTTGCCGATAACGAGATTGAACTAGGTATTGAGATACCGACGATCGAATCTCGGGCAAGTAACATACCGATGACAAAGGGAATAATGTATGTTGTTATGCGGTCTGACCGATAAAGATCTTCGTAGAATACGTAGGAGCCCATATGAGCATCCAGGTTCCGCTATTGGTTATTGACTGGAGACGTGTCTCGGTCATGTCTACATTGTTCTCGAACCCGTAGGGTCCGCACGCTTAACGTTACGATGACAGTTTCATTATGAGTTTATATGTTTTGATGTACCGAATGTTGTTCGGAGTCCCGGATATGATCACGGACATGACGAGGAGTCTCTAAATGGTCGAGACATAAAGATCGATATATTGGACGGTTATATTCGGACACCGGAAGTGTTTCAGGTGATTTCGGAGAAAACCGGAGTACCGGAAGGGTTACCGGAACCCCCCGGGGAAGTATTGGGTCTTAGTGGGCCTGAGGGGAGAGAGAGGGCAGCAGCCCAGGAGGTGGCGCGCCCCCTCCCATGGGGAGTCCGAATTGGACTAGGGGAGGGGGCGCAGCCCCTCTTTCCCTCTCCCTCTCCCTCTCTTTCCTTCCCCCTTCTCTCTTCCTAGTTGGACTAGGAAAGGGGAGTCCTACTCCTACTAGGAGGAGGACTCCCCCCTCCTTGGCGCGCCCCAAGGGCCGGTCGGCCTCTCCCCCTTGCTCCTTTATATACAGGGGCAGGGGGCACCTCTAGACACACAAGTTGATCTTCGTGATCGTTCTCTTAGCCGTGTGCGGTGCCCCCCTCCACCATAATCCTCGATAATATTGTAGCGGTGCTTAGGCGAAGCCCTGCAATGGTAGAACATCAAGATCGTCACCACGCCGTCGTGTTGACGGAACTCTTCCCTGACACTTTGCTGGATCGGAGTCCGGGGATCGTCATCGAGCTGAACGTGTGCTAGAACTCGGAGGTGTCGTAGTTTCGGTGCTTGATCGGTCGGGCCGTGAAGACGTACGACTACATCAACCGCGTTGTGCTAACGCTTCCGCTTCCAGTCTATGAGGGTACGTAGACAACACTCTCCCCTCTCTTTGCTATGCATCACCATGAACTTGCGTGTGCATAGGATTTTTTTTTGAAATTACTATGTTCCCCAACAGTGGCATCCGAGCCTAGGTTTTATGTGTTGATGTTATATGCACGAGTAGAACACAAGTGAGTTGTGGGCGATATAAGTCATACTGCTTACCAGCATGTCATACTTTGGTTCGGCGGTATTGTTGGATGAAGCGGCCCGGACCGACATTACGCGTACGCTTACGCGAGACTGGTTCTACCGACGTGCTTTGCACACAGGTGGCTGGCGGGTGTCAGTTTCTCCAACTTTAGTTGAACTGAGTGTGGCTACGCCCGGTCCTTGTGAAGGTTAAAACAACACCAACTTGACAAACTATCGTTGTGGTTTTGATGCGTAGGTAAGATTGGTTCTTGCTTAAGCCCGTAGCAGCCACGTAAAACTTGCAACAAACAAAGTAGAGGACGTCTAACTTGTTTTTGCAGGGCATGTTGTGATGTGATATGGTCAAGACATGATGCTAAATTTTATTGTATGAGATGATCATGTTTTGTAACCAAGTTATCGGCAACTGGCAGGAGCCATATGGTTGTCGCTTTATTGTATGCAATGCAATCGCCCTATAATTGCTTTAGTTTATCACTAAACGGTACCGATAGTTGTAGAAGCAATAGTTTTTGGGACGACAACGATGCTGTGATGGAGATCAAGGTGTCGCGCCGGTGACGATAGTGATCATGACGGTGCTTCGGAGATGGAGATCACAAGCACAAGATGATGATGGCCATATCATATCACTTATATTGATTGCATGTGATGTTTATCTTTTATGCATCTTATCTTGCTTTGATTGACGGTAGCATTATAAGATGATCTCTCACTAAATTTCAAGATAAAAGTGTTCTCCCTAAGTATGCACCGTTGCCAAAGTTCGTCGTGCCCAGACACCACGTGATGATCGGGTGTGATAAGCTCTACGTCCATCTACAACGGGTGCAAGCCAGTTTTGCACACGCAGAATACTCAGGTTAAACTTGACGAGCCTAGCATATGCAGATATGGCCTCGGAACACAGAGACCGAAAGGTCGAGCGTGAATCATATAGTAGATATGATCAACATAGTGATGTTCACCATTGAAAACTACTCCATTTCACGCGATGATCGGTTATGGTTTAGTTGATTTGGATCACGTGATCACTTAGAAGATTAGAGGGATGTTTTCTAAGTGGGAGTTCTTAAGTAATATGATTAATTGAACTTAAATTTATCATGAACTTAGTACCTGATAGTATCTTGCTTGTTTATGTTTAATTGTAGATAGATGGCCCGTGCTTTTGTTCCGTTGAATTTTAATGCGTTCCTTGAGAAAGCAAAGTTGAAAGATGATGGTAGCAATTACACGGACTGGGTCCGTAACTTGAGGACTATCCTCATTGCTGCACAGAAGAATTACGTCCCGGAAGCACCATTGGGTGCCAGGCTTGCTGCTGATGCAACTAACGATGTTAAGAACGTCTGGCAGAGCAAAGCTGATGACTACTCGATAGTTCAATGTGCCATGCTTTACGGCTTAGAACCGGGACTTCAACGACGTTTTGAACGTCATGGAGCATATGAGATGTTCCAGGAGTTGAAGTTAATATTTCAAGCAAATGCCCGGATTGAGAGATATGAAGTCTCCAATAAGTTCTATAGCTGCAAGATGGAGGAGAACAGTTCTGTCAGTGAGCATATACTCAAAATGTCTGGGTATAATAATCACTTGATTCAACTGGGAGTTAATCTTCCGGATGATTGCGTCATTGACAGAATTCTCCAATCACTTCCACCTAGCTACAAGAGCTTCGTGATGAACTATAATATGCAAGTGATGGATAAAACAATTCCTGAGCTCTTCGCAATGCTAAAAGCTGCGGAGGTAGAAATCAAGAAGGAGCATCAAGTGTTGATGGTCAACAAGACCACTAGTTTCAAGAAAAAGGGCAAGGGGAAGAAGAAGGGGAACTTCAAGAAGAACAGCAAGCAAGTTGCTGCTCAGGAGAAGAAACCCAAGTGTGGACCTAAGCCTGAAACTGAGTGCTTCTACTTCAAGCAGACTGGTCACTGGAAGCGGAACTGCCCCAAGTATTTGGCGGATAAGAAGGATGGCAAGGTGAACAAAGGTATATGTGATATACATGTTATTGATGTGTACCTTACTAGAGCTCGCAGTAGCACCTGGGTATTTGATATTGGTTCTGTTGCTAATATTTGCAACTCGAAACAGGGACTACGGATTAAGCGAACACTGGTGAAGGACGAGGTGACGATGCGCGTGGGAAATGGTTCCAAAGTCGATGTGATCGCAGTCGGCACGCTACCTCTACATCTACCATCGGGATTAGTATTAGACATAAATAATTGTTATTTGGTGCCAGCGTTAAGCATGAACATTATATCTGGATCTTGTTTGATGCGAGACGGTTATTCATTTAAATCAGAGAATAATGGTTGTTCTATTTATATGAGTAATATCTTTTATGGTCATGCACCCTTGAAGAGTGGTGTATTTTTGATGAATCTCGATAGTAATATTCATAATGTTGAAGCCAAAAGATGCAGAGTAGATAATGATAGTGCAACTTATTTGTGGCACTACCGTTTAGGTCATATCGGTGTAAAGCGCATGAAGAAACTCCATACTGATGGACTTTTGGAACCACTTGATTATGAATCACTTGGTACTTGCGAACCATGCCTCATGGGTAAGATGACTAAAACATAGTTCTCCGGTACTATGGAGAGAGCAACTGATTTGTTGGAAATCATACATACAGATGTATGTGGTCCAATGAATGTTGAAGCTCGTGGCGGATATCGTTATTTTCTCACCTTCACATATGATTTAAGCAGATATGGGTATATCTACTTAATGAAACATAAGTCTGAAACATTTGAAAAGTTCAAAGAATTTCAGAGTGAAGTTGAAAATCATTGTAACAAGAAAATAAAGTTTCTATGATCTGATCGTGGAGGAGATTATTTGAGCTACGAGTTTGGTCTACATTTGAAACAATGCGGAATAGTTTCGCAACTCACGCCACCCGGAACACCATAGCGTAATGGTGTGTCCGAACGTCGTAATCGTACTTTACTTGATATGGTATGATCTATGATGTCTCTTACAGATTTACCGCTATCATTTTGGGGTTATGCTTTAGAGACGATCGCATTCACGTTAAATAGGGCACCATCAAAATCTGTTGAGACGACGCCTTATGAACTGTGGTTTGGCAAGAAACCAAAGTTGTCGTTTCTAAAAGTTTGGGGCTGCAATGCTTATGTGAAAAAACTTCAACCTGATAAGCTCGAACCCAAATCGGAGAAATGTGTCTTCATAGGATACCCAAAGGAGACAGTTGGGTACACCTTCTATCACAGATCCGAAGGCAAAAAATTTGTTGCTAAGAATGGATCCTTTCTAGAGAAAGAGTTTCTCTCGAAAGAAGTGAGTGGGAGGAAAGTAGAACTTGATGAGGTAACTGTACCTGCTCCCTTATTGGAAAGTAGTACATCACAGAAACCGGTTTCTGGGACACCTGCACCAATTAGTGAAGAAGTTAATGATGATGATCATGAAACTTCAGAACAAGTTACTACTGAACCTCGTAGATCAACCAAAGTAAGATCCGCACCAGAGTGGTACGATAATCCTGTTCTGGAAGTCATGCTACTAGATCATGATGAACCTGCGAACTATGAAGAAGCGATGGTGAGCCCAGATTCCGCAAAATGGCTTGAAGCCATGAAATCTGAGATGGGATCCATGTATGAGAACAAAGTGTGGACTTTGGTTGACTTGCCCAATGATAGGCAAGCAATTGAGAATAAATGGATCTTCAAGAAGAAGACTGGCGCTGACGGTAATGTTACTATCTACAAAGCTCGACTTGTCGCAAAAGGTTTTCGACAAGTTCAAGGGATTGACTGCGATGAGATCTTCTCACCCGTAGCGATGCTTAAGTCTGTCCGAATCATGTTAGCAATTACCGCACTTTATGATTATGAAATTTGGCAGATGGATGTCAAAACTGCATTCCTGAATGGATTTCTGGAAGAAGAGTTGTATATGATGCAGCCGGAAGGTTTCGTTGATCCAAAGGGAACTAACAAAGTGTGCAAGCTCCAGCGATCCATTTATGGACTGGTGCAAGCCTCTTGGAGTTGGAATAAACGCTTTGATAGTGTGATCAAAGCATTTGGTTTTGTACAGACTTTTGGAGAAGCCTGTATTTACAAGAAAGTGAGTAGGAGCCCTATAGCATTTCTGATATTATATGTGGATGACATATTACTAATCGGAAATGATATAGAATTTTTGGATAGCATAAAGGGATACTTGAATAAGAGTTTTTCAATGAAAGACCTCAGTGAAGCTGCTTACATATTGGGCATTAAGATCTATAGAGATAGATCAAGACGCTTAATTGGACTTTCACAAAGCACATACCTTGACAAAGTTTTGAAGAAGTTCAAAATGGATCAAGAAAAGAAAGGATTCTTGCCTGTGTTACAAGGTGTGAAGTTGAGTAAGACTCAATGCCCGACCACTGCAGAAGATAGAGAGAAAATGAAAGATGTTCCCTATGCTTCAGCCATAGGCTCTATCATGTATGCAATGCTGTGTACCAGACCTGATGTGTGTCTTGCTATAAGTCTAGCAGGGAGGTACCAAAGTAATCCAGGAGTGGATCACTGGACAGCGGTCAAGAACATCCTGAAATACCTGAAAAGGACTAAGGATATGTTTCTCGTATATGGAGGTGACAAAGAGCTCATCGTAAATGGTTACATTGATGCAAGCTTTAACACTGATCCGGACGATTCTAAATCGCAAACCGGATACGTATTTACATTAAATGGTGGAGCTGTCAGTTGGTGCAGTTCTAAACAAAGCGTCGTGGCGGGATCTACATGTGAAGCGGAGTACATAGTGCTTCGGAAGCAGCAAACGAAGGAGTCTGGATGAAGGAGTTCATATCCGATCTAGGTGTCATACCTAGTGCATCGGGTCCAATGAAAATCTTTTGTGACAATACTGGTGCAATTGCCCTGGCAAAGGAATCCAGATTTCACAAGAGAACCAAGCACATCAAGAGACGCTTCAATTCCATCCGGGATCTAGTTCAGGTGGGAGACATAGAGATTTGCAAGATACATATGGATCTGAATGTAGCAGACTCGTTGACTAAGCCTCTTCCACGATCAAAACATGATCAACACCAAGGCTCCATGGGTGTTAGAATCATTACTGTGTAATCTAGATTATTGACTCTAGTGCAAGTGGGAGACTGAAGGAAATATGCCCTAGAGGCAATAATAAAGTTATTATTTATTTCCTTATATCATGATAAATGCTTATTATTCATGCTAGAATTGTATTAACCGGAAACATAATACTTGTGTGAATACATAGACAAACTAAATGTCACTAGTATGCCTCTACTTGACTAGCTCGTTAATCAAAGATGGTTATGTTTCCTAACCATAGACATGTGTTGTCATTTGATTAACGGGATCACATCATTAGGAGAATGATGTGATTGACATGACCCATTGCATTAGCTTAGCACCCGATCGTTTAGTATGTTGCTATTGCTTTCTTCATGACTTATACATGTTCCTGTGACTATGAGATTATGCAACTCCTGTTTGCCGGAGGAACACTTTGTGTGCTACCAAACGTCACAACGTAACTGGGTGATTATAAAGGTGCTCTACAGGTGTCTCCGAAGGTACATGTTGGGTTGGCGTATTTCAAGATTAGGATTTGTCACTCTGATTGTCGGAGAGGTATCTCTGGGCCCTCTCGGTAATGCACATCAATTAAGCCTTGCAAGCAATGCAACTAATGAGTTAGTTGCGAGATGATGTATTACGGAACGAGTAAAGAGACTTGCCAATAACGAGATTGAACTAGGTATTGAGATACCGGCGATCGAATCTCGGGCAAGTAACATACCGATGACAAAGGGAACAACGTATGTTGTTATGCGGTCTGACCAATAAAGATCTTCGTAGAATATGTAGGATCCAATATGAGCATCCAGGTTCCGCAATTGGTTATTGGCCGGAGACGTGTCTCGGTCATGTCTACATTGTTCTCGAACCCGTAGGGTCCGCACGCTTAACGTTACGATGACAGTTTCATTATGAGTTTATATATTTTGATGTACCGAATGTTGTTCGGAGTCCCGAATATGATCACGGACATGACGAGGAGTCTCGAAATGGTCGAGACATAAAGATCGATATATTGGACAGCTATATTCGGACACCGGAAGTGTTTCGGGTGATTTCGGAGAAAACCGGAGTGCCGGAAGGGTTATCGGAACCTCCCGAGGAAGTATTGGGCCTTAGTGGGCCTGAGGGGAGAGAGAGGGCAGCAGCCCAGGAGGTGGCGCGCCCCTCCCATGGGGAGTCCGAATTGGACTAGGGGAGGGGGCGCGGCCCCTCTTTCCCTCTCCCTCTCCCTCTCTTTCCTTCCCCCTTCTCTCTTCCTAGTTGGACTAGGAAAGGGGAGTCCTACTCCTACTAGGAGGAGGACTCCCCCCTCCTTGGCGCGCCCCAAGGGCCGGCCGGCCTCTCCCCCTTGCTCCTTTATATACAGGGGCAGGGGGCACCTCTAGACACACAAGTTGATCTTCGTGATCGTTCTCTTAGCCGTGTGCGGTGCCCCCCTCCACCATAATCCTCGATAATATTGTAGCGGTGCTTAGGCGAAGCCCTGCAACGGTAGAACATCAAGATCGTCACCACGCCGTCGTGTTGACGGAACTCTTCCCCGACACTTTGCTGGATCGGAGTCCGGGGATCGTCATCGACCTGAACGTGTGCTAGAACTCAGAGGTGCCGTAGTTTCGGTGCTTGATTGGTCGGGCCGTGAAGACGTACGACTACATCAACCGCGTTGTGCTAACGCTTACGCTTCCGGTCTACGAGGGTACGTAGACAACACTCTCCCCTCTCGTTGCTATGCATCACCATGATCTTGCGTGTGCGTAGGATTTTTTTTGAAATTACTACGTTCCCCAACAAGTTGTTCCGTAGTTGTCTCTTGTCTCGTTAGCGTTCTTCATCCATGCACGTACCCAGGATCATGGAGAGAGAGCCACAGAGAGGCTAAGGTTAGGGAGACCGTGATGTGTTATTTTGAACACCAGTGACAGAAAGGTTTAGGGCCAGTTCTTTTTGTGCCTTTTTGGGGCTTCTAGAATAAGCTCCCCTACCCAGCTTATTCTTTTTTAGAAGCCTACTAGTCAAGTCTTAATGAGTAGGATTTTAAAAATATATAATTGGTTGGGCTTCTCAAATAAGCTGGGTAGGGGCGGCTTATTCCAACTTATTTTAGAAGGCGGCAAAAGAACTGACCCTTAGTATGGTAACACGGATCCTATCTCTGGGGATACAAGAGGTGTAGTCCTTAAACGACCAATGATTTTGTTTGATTATTTCTATCTTAATTATCGGGGCAACCCCGGGCGACGAATAAGGCCTTCGGTTGGACAATTGACTCTTGATGTAGGACACGTGTCGGTCAAGACGTAATTTTCACACATCCCCCACTTCCATACGTAGCAAGCACATCTCGATGGATGACTTCTAGGACACAAATTAATATCACAATGATCCCAACACAAACATATGGTTGTAAGCATAATTTCTAATACCCATGCCTATTTTTATTATAAGTGTTTTTAGTGTCAGCTTGATTTATGATCTGGTCAAAAGATGGAATTTAATTCTTTTACAAAAGCTTGTTAGAAACCCTTCCTTAAAGGGCGCCATCCTCACGTGGGTTCGATCACTCAGGGTTCTTTATGCTCCTTTACCGGATCACTAAAGGGACTTATCAAATGGAAGGTCCTCAGTAAGCAAAAGGAGCACAACACCAGCGACGATATCAGTTAGACTCACTCTCTTGCTCAGCGCCTGACGCCACAAGCTTCGTCGAATCTGGATTAGTGTACCCTCTATTTTTAACTTGTGTGTGTGGGCTTATTATTGAGCTGGTGCCCCAACAGACTTGATGTTGGTGTATTTTGTACCTATATTGTGTTTGAACTTGGTTGTTTGGCCTATTTTCCAAAAGATCTAGATCCGGCATCATGGCTTCATGTTTTTCCTTTTCTGACAATTCAAACGATGAAGCCCAATCATCCGATGCCATGAGAGCAGCTACCACAATCCAATCTTACCGAAGATCGAATAAACCCGCCGACATCCCTCCTCATAATTCAAACCATAGCTCACAAAGGCCGGGAAGTCGTACAAGACCACCCCTTGGTCATCCCGAACAAGACCCCAAATGAGAGGAGAAGAGATAAACACAAACACCGACCGAGCGATGAGAGAAGAGATAAACCCTTGCGAGAGGGAAAAGGCGACACCAACTACTACTTATTTTGTTGCCGTTCGGTTGATCTTGCGTAACAATCGGGGAGCCCCTAATTGACACCCTGACTCGGCCGACCCGTTGGCATGCACGCCTGTTCGCCCCTGTTGGTATTGTAGTGCAACCCCTGGTCAACCCGAACAAGACAACAAATGGGGGTAGAAAAGATAAACTAAAACATCGGCGAATCAACGAGAGAAGAGACAAACCCTAGAGAGGGAAAAGGCGACACCAATGACTACTTTTTTCGTTGTTGTTCGACTGAGCTTGCATTATAACTGGGGAGTTCCTATTTGACCCCTCGACTGGGCCGACCCATTGGCGTGCACGCCCGTTCGCCCTGCTGATATTATAGCGCAACAGAAATTCACAAAAAGCAGTGCACGCACAAGGAATCAAATTATAGACCTCTCACCGGTTAAGGACTGTCGCTAGCCAAAGTTTGAAATTTCAAAATTTTGTTCAAAAAATGTTCGGTTTTTCAAACATTATTTGTCTTTTGAAAAATTGTTCATGATTTCCAAGAAATGTTCGATTTTTTTTGAACCACGTGAATTTTGAAAATGCATGATTTTTTTAAATGTGATCATTTTTAAATTGTGTTTTTCTTAATTTTTAGTTTTTTGAAATTGTGAACAAATTTTACAATTCTACACTAAATTTACATGTATTGAATTTTTTTATTAAAAAGTGAAGATTTTTTGAAATTAATCTTTTTAAAAAGTGAAGATTTTTTGAAATTACTCTTTTTTAAAAAGTGATTAAATTTTAAAAATACGAACGGCCGTCATATAGGAAGTTCCTTACAATTGGTCGTCCCCTGCGGTTGTCGCTTGGCCGGGCTTGCGATCCAGTTGGGCCTTCTCTCGTGTCTAGCTGCTGTATACATCGGCCCGCTCGTGTCTAGCCCACAACGCAGGATTCTAAAGAAAAAAGCCCCTAACGCGGGCGGCAACCTTGATCCCCTCCTTCTTCCCAGTCCCCCCACCGCCGCCACGAACCTGCTCTGACAAGAACTCTGCTCAAGCCCGCTCCATGGTCCCCGTCATCGACATGGACTCTTTTCCCGTTCCGCCAGCCGAAGGCACCACCTATAGAGAAAGGAATCGAGTCGATCGATCCAAATCCCGGACCAGACCGGATCGCGGCGGTGCCACGACAGGTTGCCGGTCTGCAGTCCTCCTCACGGGACAAGCTGCGTTCGCGGTGCGCTCTTGCTGCTTGCCGGCTTCGACGGTGTGGGCCGGGACGCCGCCCTTCCGCAGATCCGCAATCGAGTCGTGCGTCCAATCTGCCGCCTCCCCTCGACGTCCACGGCTCTGTGCTCTTCCGTGTTCTCTCCTAGCGCAGGCTGTGGGGGCGCTACGCCGCTATCTGCCGGCTCCTCATACAAGAGCGATGGACAAACTGAGCCCTGTGGGAAACAATTGCATCAGCTCAGGGACGTCCAGCGTTTCTCCTCGATGTTTCTTTGCACGCCTCATCTCCAAGCATGAAGCCTCGGCGAGATGTAAGTTTCATCATCATTGCTCTGTTTTCTTGGTCATGACTTGATTCCCTCTTTTGATCTAAATATTCTGATTACTGCATGCCATTGCTCTAAATTTCTTGATTGCTGCATGCCGCTGGAGTTGCTGTGTATGAGTATTTAACCATAATACATGCATGTTATGCCTTCCACATGTTTGACGTAATGCCCGACCGAATTGCACACACAAAATTCGATGGGAACAGAAAGCAGCATGGCTTCCAGCTGTCAATCTTCGAATTTCTATAAATTTTAAGCCCAATGTTCCTCTATGTCCCTGTTTATTACCTCCTCACGCACCTAGCAGATTAAGAAGCAGCACCGAAGTCCCCCTGATGTTCCATCTCTCCCATTTGTGTGTCTCCTATCTTTCCATGTTTGTCTCTCCATCTCTCTGACAAAATTAACAAGAACTCGTCCTCTCTATCTTTCTTTCTCTACATAAGGTTTTCTCTACATAAGGTCTAGTACACTATTGAAGGATACATGTCTTGACGGAGAGATAAAACTCACATTATGCGTTGTAATTCAAATTATTAGTTATTTTTATTAGGTGGGTCATCAGCCTAAGGCAACAAGCCAAGAATCGTGAGGGGAGAGAATTTGACATCATAAATGACTATCTCTAGTAAGACCTTTTTCCTTACATGTTTTTTGTCAATTATATTTCAACCTGCACCTTTCAAATATTATTTCTCTGTGTCCTTACTCCTTGTACTAAGTCTACAAAAACAAAATACAGAAATAGCAAATCTAAGTATGCTCTAGATATTTAACATGTGAGACAACTAAAAAGCAGACACGGGGACGGAAAGTCGGGGATACGGGATACGGCATTTTCCAAAAACAGCCATTCGGGGATACGGTGAGCATATATAAAATAAAATAAAAATATGCCATGTAATATAGAGTTAATACAGAAATAAAGGAGAAAAAGATTAGAATAGAGATACTGCCCCATTCGGGGATCTACAGCACCAGGACCAGACTGCCCTTCACTCTCACCCACAGACGATTGGCTACCGGCTGTGCCACTCCCAGATGCCATGCTCTACCTAACCTAACAGCAAGCAGTACAAACAGCAAGCATTCATCATTCATGATCAACAGCAGCACAAGCATTGAACTGGCAAACATGACATGAGTAGCAAGCAACAGCAGCAACACTACTACTACAATCTACAGGCATTCAAAGAGCAGCAGCTAGCAAGCAGCCAAGCACAACATCCAGCAGCTTAATGGAAGATCAAATCTGAATAAAACAGATCAAGAAGTGGAGGAGAGGCTGCTAGTTCAGGGATTGGGGAGGGTTACCTGCCGTCAGGAGAAGAGGCTGCTGGCTCCTGCCGGCGGCGGCCGCGAATCCAGGCGGCGGCGACTTCGTTCCAGGAGGTGGCAGCTTTGATCCAGAAGAGACTGGGACCTGGGAGCCCCACCTTGTTACGTGGAGAAATGCGTGCGATCGTGCAAAAATAGGGTTTCGTTTTGGGCCATGGCTGTTTTTGGGCCGGGCCGTATCCCGTCCGTGTCACGTACGTGTCCCGCCGTGTCCCTGGGCTTTTTTCTTTCTTTTTAATCGAAAATCAGGGGATACTGGGGGATACGCGTATCCAGCCGTATCCCGCCGTGTCGTCGTATCCCGCCGTGTCGACACGGCCAATCGGCAATTCCTGCCGTGTCCGTGCTTTTTAGTGAGACAATAGGTGAAAAAGACCAACAAAGCATCATTCTAGAAAGAAGATATCAACATTGGATTTGAATCTTTCACATTTTATCACAAAGAAAGACAGCTAAAAACTCACTTCCAATGGATGTGGCACAAACGAAAGGAACCAAGCAGGACTGAGTGCAAGTCTTGTATTCTTCATCTGCATATATTAATAATGTAGGGTCTATGTACAGTTGATTACACTCTGACTATCTTGTATGGACAAAAAATAATCATGATTCAGATATTTTTATTTAATAATCAGCGTGTGAATTTTCTTGGGGTTGGCAGTTAGTATAGGTATATATCAGCTAAGGATTAGGGTGCAAGTGATGCAAATTCACATGAAGTTTAATATACAACGCAAGCAAACAATTTTATATACTCACAAAATAATGGAACCTTTTGTTCTTCAGGAAAGCTGGAATGTTCTTGCATCACCAGTGAATGTGCTGCTACCCATAATATTGATTTTAATTTTAAAATAAATAAGCAGACATCAAAATAAACTCATAAAATAATAGCACGGCCAGTGCCACAATTGAGTACGCTAGATGGTCTCTCCTAAAATAATTTTGTGATATTTAAATGAGCTAAATCATGAGTTTCACATATCTCTCTCTTGGTCAGAAATAGTTCTGTAATTTACAGTCATGATAAACCCAGAGCATGATAAATCAAAAATAACATTTATCTTACAAATGTGAACCATCTTTTATATTGTAGTAGTCAAACTCACATCTTTTTTATTCCATGTTTCGTAGTAGGACATCTATTTACGAAACGGAAGGTAGCATACTTGTGGCTGCACAAATTATATTGTTTACATCGAGCTATCTTTTTTACTGCATATTTGGTAGTAGGACATCTGTTTATGAAACGGAAGGTAGCATACTTGTGGCTGCACAAACAATTATATTGTTTACATCGAGCTAAAAGAATGACGGAAAAAAAATATTTACTTGCTAGACTAAAAGATTGATGGAAAAAATATTTCTCGAGTTTATAACTCTTATCAATTTTACCTCGACAAAGAGGCATATCATTAATTTTGCAACCAACATTTCATTTGCATGGTACTCGGCAATCTGCACCTATGTGAATCCTACATCCCATCAATTGAGTTATTCCACGACAATCTATCTGTGACCATAAAGTCCAGCGTTGCTATCTGAACTGTGTGGCTTCTCTCTACCACAAGTGAAATCCACCTCGAATTGGCTATTTTTGGATCGCATTGATGCGCATTGGTTGTAGACACAATCCAGTCTTCTACTAACGAAATATCGAAACAGTATTAGTAACTCTATTAATGCACGTAAATACAGAAAAGCAAAATATCTATCAGGCCTACAATGACGACATGCCTGCAAACTTAATTCTTGAATTTGCATTACTAAGTATAATATAACTGAAGTTTAACCAAGAAACATTACATCATTGCATTTCTTTACAGAATTAGCCCACTGTTGTGATACAATGCTTATTGTAGTAATTTTTACATTCAACTATGTTATAGAACTGAAGTTGCCTACACTAAATTTCTCCAAAATTTCTAAAGAAAGCAAAATAAGAAAATATTTGCCCTAAGATTTCTCCAAGAGATGCATACCAGGAGCAAAATTAATATATTGATGTAGATGACTTTAATCTTCATGTAAGGTGGATCAACTGCCATACAGGAGGGTCCAGGTACATACTCATAAACTTGGCTGATGTTGCTGTGGCTAATCTAGCCTTATTTCTTGATGCCGGTTCTATGAACAAGAAACCAACAAACCTAAAGTTCATTTTAATATAAAGTTTTAGCTACAACCAGAAAGAATTGCCAAGCTCTTGTATGTTTAGTCGGTGGATTTTAAAGAAAAATCATGGATAAATGAAGATGCTAGATCTGGCCATATAGTGCAAGAAACAAATAGTGAGCGAGACAAAAGCTTACTGATGAGAAAATAATACATTGGTATTGAAGACAAATACCAGGGAAGCCTTAACAAATCAATTCTCACCCTTTCGGCGGCCGCCCAACCAGGGACCATGAGAACTCCAAGAACCTCTCTTGAACCCATGGCTCATGTACAACTGGAGTAGCTGCTGCACCTTGAGTCCTGCCACGGTGCCTCTGTTCGATACGTTGGGAAGCAGGTAGAGATGAAGGTCGTACGTGACATAGAAGATGGCGAGCTACATCTTGCATCTACAATCGAGGTCGACCTAGGCTCGTGTTCGACACTGCAGTTCTTGGTTGGTGTGTCCGATAGCAACCCGGGCAGCGGTGTGAGGCGCTAACGGCTGGACGCGATAGTAACCCTAGCTGTGGCCGTGCTCGCTCTTAACAAGAGAGGAAGAAGAAATCAGATTGGGGCTAGCGAGTCGATGAGGCAGGGAAGAGAGCTGGCGGGTCCACTCGTCGATGAGTATTTGTTTGAGAGAGGAGGCGAGGAAGTGACACATGAACATGCGAATCAACGTACCACAACCTACCATCACAACCGCACTCCCCTTTAATAGTAAAGATAGTAGGAATAACAATAGTTTCTTCCTTCAGAGGTTCATGAGCTTGATGAGCTTGATGAGCTCCATCAGCTCATCAACAAGCGAAGGATTTCTATTGCTGTTTCTTTAAAGACTATTGGCTAATATCCTTTATTTTCATACCGTGGGATGGTACTTCCAATCGGTACAATGATTGTTGGATTTGATGGAACTGCGAGTGGCCTTTTGACATATTTTAGTGTCATTAAGCAATACTTAGGTCTATGCCTTACAATTCCGCTCTTTTTCTAGGGTCTGGTTTTGGTACTATGTTGATAGCAAGGGTGCAAGGCTCAAGGGAAGCAGTCGGTTCTGTAGTTCTTTGTATGCTTATGGTATCTTGGACGAGGGGTATGTTTTTTTATACATCTATATGTTGCTTTGCTCACAGTTCATATTATCTTGAAGTTGCATCCCTTATGTTTGTGCTTTACATTTCGGTTACAAATTCAACATGTCAGTTGAGGAAGCTGCTGAGTTAGCATGGCGGGCTTTTATCACAAACTATTCTGCGACAGAGCTAGTGGTGGCTGTGTTCCTGGTGGTATGCATTCTGTTTCTTAGTTTCTATCCTGATATTTGTTTTGTTCACTCAATAAGCACGATACAACATGCATGCAGATTTGTTAAACACCTTGCCATTTATATCTTTCTTTTGAAATCACATACATGGGTGATTCGATGGCTCTGGCGACTGGCGACGCCCCTGGCGACGCGGGAGCCGCGGCTGCCTTGCCGCCGCCCCTCCTCCCGTCCCCTCCCTCGAGCCCCGCCCCCTCACCGGCGTCCGCCGCCCCCGTCCCACCGTCGACCCCTCCCTCTGGCCCTCCGCGGGTGGTGTGGGCTGACATCGCCGAGGCCGACGATGTCGCCGGTGGTCGCACCGTCGTGTGTCGGGACCGTGTTCCCCCCAAGGCCCCGCAGCGGTAGCTGCCTGACCACGCCGGTGGCCCTACTCCCAGGGGTGGGAGTTCGGCCGCCCGTGGGTCGGGACGGCGTCGGCGTCTCCCTCATGCCGCCTCTCCGGCACGGGGGATGCACGGTGTGGCCTTTGGGTCAGGGATGCCCTCCCGGCGGCGCTGCGCTAGCAGCTGGGGTGTTGCCGGCCGCGCTGACCGGGGCCCTGCTCTCGCCTCCTGGAAACCCTCGACCCCGGCCATGCCCTCCTCTGCTCCGGCCTGTCTGACTCCGACGATCCCGCCCGAGCTCGTTCCGGTCCTCTCCCGACGTCCACCCTTCCGGCCCTTCTTCCCATCCCGTGGTCCTTCCGGGCCCCACCTTCCGGGTCGCATCCCCGCCGCGCCTTCCCCTCGCCGTCCCCGTACGCCCCCGCTGGCGGCCACCGTGGCGGTGCTCGGGGAAACCCTAGCTCCCCGCTTGGTCACCCCGGGGCACTCGTACCGGGCTGCGGTGCTCCTGGGCCGGCCTACGGGCCTGGCTGCAGGCCCCATCCCTAGGGCGGTGGACGCGGCTGCGGCCCAAGGGAGGCAGGCCTCTGCGGCTGGGGTGGGCCGGCTCGGCAGGCCGGCTCCGCCCCGCACGGCCCAATCTCGTCCCTTGTCGGCCTCGGGCCCAAGCAGGCGATCTATCTGGCCCCCTGTAGGGTTCCCTCGCCCCCCGCTTCCCTCCCCACCTACGCCGCCAGCCTCCTGTCTCGCCCTGGTTACAGCCGTCCCGCCCCGACCCCTGCTCGCCGGCGCCGCCCTCCTCCCCTCGCCAACTCCAACAACACCTAGGCCACCCGTCGCTACCAGCCCCCCCCACTCCCAGGCTGCGTTTTCGCCATCTAACGGCGGTAATGGCAACCGGGGGCGCCAGGGTCCCAAGAAGAAGAAGAAGAAGGGTCCTCCGCGTCCTTAGGCTGCCGCCTCCACCGCCGCCGTGGTTCCTCCTTCGGGCACCAACGCCTCTTCCGACGGCCCGCCGTGCTTCAACTGCGGCTTGACCGGCCACTTCCAGGTGGCTTGTCCCAACCCCTCGATGTGCTACCTGTGCAAGGATGCCGGGCACCCCGCGATTCTCTGTCCGGATCGCCCGGTGACGGAGGAGATCATGATGTACGGCCACGGCATCGAGGACATGGCCTTCTTCCACATCGAGGTGCCAGAGATCCCCCCTCCCCCCCTCGTTGATGGCGATTGTGATGGTCGTGGGCGAGGCCGTCGCCACCCCGGAGCTGATTGAGGCAGAGCTCAACCACTTGTGCAGATGCATGTGGGATTGGCAGGTGACCCCCACCGCTTCCAACGCCTTCTCAGTGATCTTCCCCGACGCTATGAGTATGGGATTCTGTACCCGCAGCAACAACATCACCCTGGCCCTCAACGACATTGTGGTGAACATATCCGAGCCGCGGTGGGATCCCAAGGCTGTAGCCGTCCTGGACACTGCGTGGCTCCTCATCGCCGACCTGCCAGATGTGGCCCGGTCTGAGCGAGTCATCCGCAGTATGTCCAAGATCCTAGGCAAGGTGGTGGTGGTCGACGAGCTCTCCTTACGCAAGGAGGAGGAGGTTCGGGTCAAGGTGAAGTGCCTGGACTCCTCCAAGCTCCACGTCATGATCCGGGTCTTCTTCAACGACGACGGCTACGACCTCAAGATCTGCCTCGAGCCTCCGAACCACGTCGGCCGCCCCCGCTTCTCTGATGACGGCCACCTGGGGGGTGGCCCAGCTGATGTCGACGACTCCCACCGCCGACGCTCGCGCCACTCCCGCCTCGACGACCCAAGAGATGATGAGGACGGCTCGGAGCACTCCCGCTCCCCTTCCCGGGAGCCCTCCAACCCACCAGCGGGTCGTGGCGGTTCCGGGGCGGGGCACACTCGAGTGTCGGCCGCTGACCTCGCGATGGCCCTTCGCTTGGCCACTCCGCCGGTCATGCCCTCTCAGCCTCTGTCGGAGTCGGCCAATGACATCTCTAGTGTGGGCCTACTCGTCGCCCCGCCATCGTCGCCTCGCTCCCCCTGCGCCGTCTCCGCCCTTCGCTCCTCGCCGTCGGGGCCGGACCCACCGTCCCCCGCCGGCTCGGCCTCCCCGGTCTCCACAGGTGGAGGCGGGTGTGAGGTTCCCGTTGCACCTACCTCGTCTCCCCCACCAGCGGGGGTCGCGGCCGGTGCCACCCTGGAGCTCGCCAGACCGCCCGCCCCGCTGGTGCCCTCCGACGTCCACCTTTCCTCGCCGACCTCCCCGTCCGCCTCGGTGGCTGTGGACGTCTCCTCGCCGGCCTTCGCGCACCCCCCTCCGACAGTGGCGTATGCCAGGCGGCCCCGTTCCACCTCGACGCCGGTGACGTCCTCCCACCGCAGCGCCCGCCTCGATGCGGCGCGGCCGGCCGACTCTCCGGCGCCGTCCATCGCCGAGCGCGCGGAGCTCCGCGCGGCGGTCCGCAACCTCGAGTCAGGTGCGGACCCCGACCTCCCCAATTCCTCCAGTTGCTCATTTTCCGCTCTTGAGGCTGCTCTGCTTGGCCACCTTGCCAAGGTGGCCAATGACTCGGCCATAGTTTTCAGAGGGGAGGTTGGTCCCCCCTTAGAACACATCGCGGCCATTAGGGCCCGGGAGATTCTGGATGGCAAGCTGGCTGAGACCCGCGCCCGCCTGCTTCGACCTCCCGAGGGGACGACCATCACCCCCGCGGGTCAGGCCCCTCCGGTGGCCGACGGGATAATCCGTGGACGCACCTGTTCGCGCACTGCAGCCCTCCGCGCTCAAAGCGCTTCCCGTGTCCTGGGGTCAAGCAGCCCCCCGATGGGGGCTTAGATGCGGGCCCTTTTCTGGAACATCCGCGGCTTCGGCCATGATGGTCGTCGCCGCCAACTCATTGAGTACATTCGTGACGAACACATTGACATCATTGCCATCCAGGAAACCTTGCGTACTGAGTTCGCCCTTCAGGAGCTTGAGCGCCTTAGCTCCCACCTCTTTGCTTGGCACTGGCTCCCTTCTAGTGGGACCTCAGGCCATTCTGGCGGCATCCTCTTAGGGCTAAAGGATGCCACCTTTGAGGTGGGTGGCATGGACCGGGGCGAATTCTTCATTAGTATGGAGATCTTCGAGCGCGCCTTGAATTTCAAATGGGAGGTCATTATTGTATATGGACCGGCTGACCACCGCCGCTCCCCGGCCTTCCTAACAGAGCTGCGGCTGAAGATCTCTAACTCCCTCCTCCCAGTTCTTGTGGGCGGAGACTTTAATCTCATCCGATCCCCGGATGAGAAGAATAATGATCGGATTAACTTCGCTCGGATGCAATTATTCAACGATTGGATCGCGGAGCTGGGGCTCCGCGAACTTGATCGGACGGGTGCCAGGTTCACCTAGACGAACCGACAGATTGTCCCGACATAATCCGTTCTGGATCATGTCCTAGTTTCCCTTGAATGGGAATTACGCTGCCCCCTGGCATCGCTTTGGGCTGTCACCCGGATCGGGTCTGACCATGTTCCCCTCCTCTCCACCGCCGACGAGCGGCCCCCCACCGCGCCGCGATTTCGGTTCGAGCCCTTCTGGCTCAATCAGGCCGGCTTCCGGGAGGCTGTTGTCGCTTGCTGGATTTTTGCCCGCTCTGCTCCCCATCGCTCCATGTCCGCTGTCGACTCGTGGCACTTCTGCGCCAAGCTAGCCCGCCAATTTATGAAGGGTTGGGGGGCCAACCTTGGCCGGGATCTTAGAGAGCGCAAAAAGGCCCTCCTGCTGGCTATCCAAGCCCTGGACGCCTGCGCCGACTCGATCGGGATCTCCCCTGATGAGTGGATGCTGCGATACGACCTGGAAGACCAGCTCTCCATCATTTACACCGATGAAGAGGCCTACTGGCGCCTGCGTGGCACCCAGAGGTGGGTACTTCGGGGAGATGCCAACACCGCCTACTTTCAGGCGGTGGCGAACGACCGGCGTCGTCGTAATTCCATCCATTGCCTATGGGATGGAGCCACGCCTATCGTTCTCCCCTCGGCCATCCGTACCCACGTAGACGGCTTCTATAAAGCCCTATTTACCCCCACCCCGCGGGGTGGTGCTAGTCTCGCCCCTGACATTTGGTCGGGTGCGCAATTGGTCTCGGCGGAGGCCAACGCGGCATTAGTGGCCCCTTTTGACGAGGACGAGGTCCTCGCAGCCATTAAGGGGATGAACCCCTCCTCGGCCCCGGGTCCGGATGGCCTGCCCGTGACGTTCTTTAAGACGTTCTGGCCTACCATCAAGCCGGAGGTCATGGCTCTGTTCGAAGAATTTTATTCGGGCTCCATGGACCTTGGGCGCCTCAATTATGGGATTGTGACCCTCATCCCCAAGGTCCCGGGCGCCTCGGATATTCGCCAGTTCCGCCCAATCACAGTGATTAATGTGATCTTCCGGATCTTGGCCAAAGGGTACGCCAATAGGGTGACCCTCCTAGCTGACACGATTACCCATCCGAACCAATCCGCCTTCATACAAGGCCGATTCATTCTCGATGGAGTGTTAGTTTTCCACGAGGTTCGTCTAAAACGCCATCGAGCGGTCTTCCTAAAGCTAGACTTTCACAAAGCCTACGACACGGTACACTGGCCATTCCTGCGAGAAGTGTTGCTTCACAAAGGCTTCGACGATCGTTGGGTGACCCGCGTCATGCAGCTTGTCTCCTGTGGCCAGACCGCGGTGAACATCAACGGTGACATTGGGCCCTACTTCCCCACCCTTTGTGGGGTCCGTCAGGGTGACCCCTTTCTCACCGTTCTTGTTCAACATGGTGGTCGATGCCCTGGCATCCATCTTGGATAAGGCCAGGGCTGCTGGTCATATCCGCGGCTTAGTTCCCCACCTAGTCGGAGGGGGAGGGGTCTCCCTCCTTCAATATGCGGACGATACCATTATAATGGTTGAGGGATCCGCACTAGATATTACTAACCTGAAGTTCCTCCTCCTGTGCTTCCAACAAATGTCGGGCCTAACCATCAACTTCGATAAGAGCGAAGTGATGGTCCTCGGGTACCCCTTGGAGGAAGCATAGGCTATTGCTGACCGACTAAAGTGTCGGATGGGTTCTTTCCCCACGACCTATCTGGGGATCCCCATTAGTGATTCACGCCTCACCGTGGCTGATCTTCGCCCCACGGTGACCCGTATGCAACATCGCGTTGAGCCCTGGAAAGGGCGCTGGCTATCGAAGGCGGCTCGCGTGATCCTTATCAACTCTTCGCTTGCTAGCCTCCTTTGGTTCCTCATGAGCTTTTACAGCCTCCATGAAACCCTGCACCAGGAGATCGCCAAATACCAATCCAGATTCTACTGGGCTGGGGAGGGGGATAAGCAGAAGTACCACATGGTCAGCTGGCCAGATATATGCAAACCCAAGGACCAGGGCGGTCTTGGGATTTTGTCCTCCCGGCGCATGAACATTGCCCTCCTGACCCGTTGGCTCTGGCACATTGCCAATGGAGATTGAGGTCTCTGGCTTACTATAATCCAGAACAAGTACCTGCATGGACAGCCTCTCGCATTTTGTCAGCGCTCAGGCGGCTCCCAGTTTTGGCAAGCCGTCGTCCAGCTGCTGCCTGTTTTGCGCATTGGCACATCCATCTCGGTGGGTACTGGGTCCTCGACCCTGTTCTGGCTTGATAGGTGGCTTGGCGACACCCCCTAGCCGCTCGATTTCCAGTCCTCTTCGACATTGTTGTTGACCCTCGGGTATCTGTCGAGACGGCCCTTATTGACTTAGGGCGCCTCGCTTTCCGCCGCCCCTTTGGCCCCCTTGAGGTTGTGGCTTGGGATGCCCTCCTCCAGGACATCGCCCTCCTCCCTATAGACGTTGCCGACTCCTCGGACGCCATCTCTTGGCAACTGGAACCCTCCGGCTGCTTCTCCACCAGATCCCTCTACGCGGCTATCGCCCCATCGACGGCCCCCGAGCCCTTCAGTTTGATTTGGGACATCCGCCTGCCCCTGAAGATCAGGATCTTCCTGTGGCAATGGATCCGCGACCGCCTCCCGTCCGGCGTTGAGGTCCTTAAACGTCACGGACCTGGAGATGGGATGTGCCCCATGTGCGGCACGGTAGAGGATGCCAACCACATCTTCTTCTCTTGCTACACGGCACAGTTCCTTTGGTCCTGTTTCCGCGAAACGGTTGGGGGCCAGTGGTGGAACACAAACGTCCCTGACCTGCTTGCGGAAATTCAGGCCTCACCCCCTCGCTACAGGCATATTAGATGGCTTTGCGTGGGGATCCTTGCCTGGACGCTGTGGACTGTTCGCAATAAACTTGTCATACAGAAGGTGCCTCTTCGGCGTGCTACTGACTCCATCTTTAAATTGTGTGGGTACTTGCAGCTCTGGCGGCAGCTTAGCCGCCCTCAGGACCGGGACGTCATCAGCACCCTCCTTGCCGACCTTCGATCGATGGCCTTCCGCTTGGCGCCCCCGCTTCCCCCGCCACCCCCGGAGCCCGACTAGATGCTGGGTCACTCCCGGTGCGTGTGCCTTTTTGTTTTCTTTTAGGGGCTTGTTGAGCTGTGCCCTCAGCATTAACCCTTTCACTGCTTATTTATCTGGAACTTGCGTGTGTGTGTGTTTGTGGTCTTGAACCTTGTTGGATGTTGGCTTGGGCATTTGCTTTATATATAAAGCGGGGCGAAAGCCTTTTTCGGTAAATCACATACACAACTGTTTATTTGAGTTACTTATTGGCGAAGTTCAGAGATTTTTTCCCCGTCGTGTAATGCACACCCCTAGGTTGGGAATAGAGATTACCGTCAAGACGATGGTGATAAATTAACCCACACCAAACATACATTGTTGTAGAGTATAGAAGGTGTTGTACAGTATAGACATGGGTCTAGACATCTAGACAAACCTACCTAGAATTTCTAAAACAATATAATTATAATGGTACATGTAAATTACATGCGTAGATTTATTCTTTTTGTATCGGCTTTCATGTTAGTAGATTCTAAAAAATATGGTGTGATGTATAAATAATTATGGTCAAAGCTACATTTCTGGAATTGGCAAACATTTTCCGAATCGCAAACATATTTTTTGAATTTGTGAACATTTATTTAATTCACAAACTCTTTTTTTTCAAATTTGCCTTGGATGTTAGTAGATTCTAAGGATATGGTGTGATGTATCTCCTCCGTCCTAAAATTCTTGTCGTAGATTTGTCTAGATACGGATGTATCTAACACTAAAATGTGACTAGATACATCTGTATGTAGATAAATCTAAGACAAGAATTTTGGGACGGAGGGAGTATAAAGAATTATGGTCAATGCTATGTTTAGTGTTTGGCTCATTATTATTTGGAAGCAGGGTAAGAAAAGAAGATTATCATTTGGGCTTGATAGAGTAATGATTATATCCGACTCGGTCGTGTCTGCATCAAACGCGTGTCCCACTTTGGAGAAGAATACACCAACCATTTTGGTAGCGGGCCTATAACTCATCTCAACAATTCTGTTTAGGTCTCATTCCGCTAATACGCTAGGCATCATCTCCTTTCCCGTATTTCTCTTAGTCTCACTCCCAAACACTTTGCAATCCAACAGAGGGAATGCCAACATCCATGGTGGCATTGTCCCATTCGGCCGTTCATGCCACTTGAGAGGATGAAGGCTCTAGCAACATCATGTGAGAGGCATCGGTGCTAGTGATTTTGCCACCATCCTGGCCACGACGACAATGCCGCAGAGCATATAGTGGAGGGTAGAGTAGGAAAGTGGTGTGACGGCGCCGCGGGAAGAGGTGTCTTCTTCCGGGCGAGTGTTAGGCAGATAGACAAGACTCCCAACAAAATGTCGATAAAACGTCATATTAGACAATGGATCAACATCAGTAGCACATATAGTGGAGGGTACAGTAGGAAAGTGGAGCGACGGCGCCGCGGGAAGAGGTGCACTCGAACGGGGGGGGGGGCACTGCAGTCTGTTTCTTCTTCCGGGCGAGTGTCAGGCAGATAGAAAAGACTCCCAACAAAATGTCGACAAAGTGTTAGATTAGACAATGAATCAACATCAGTGCGCTCATCGGTAAGAGTAGCACGAGTAAGATCCTGGATTATTATTTTTGAGCAAGAAGGGACCTCAATCCCAAGAAAGTAGCAGAAAGAGCCAAGATAAGACATAAGAAACTGCATAACATGCCTTCACAAAGGCAATATACTCACAGTTTGCGTCGGTGATGATCATGTCATCAACATGAAAAAGAGTCCTACCAAGAGCAGAAAGGAGGGCAAACAACGTCGGATCTTGAGCACTCGCTGAAAACCAGCAACATCCACCATAGAGGCAAAACGCTCAAACCAGGCACGAGAGGCTTGCTTAAAGCCATAGAGAGAGCGATGAAGACGACTAAGCATGTAGTAAGGAGTAGAATACACAGGTGGTGGTTGTATGTAAACCTTCTCACGCAACTCACTATTAAGAAAGGAATTCTTAACATCAAGCCTATACACGAACCGGTGGCGAACAGAGGCCAGAAGCATACGGTTTTGCAGGAGCAAAAGTCTCATCGTAATCAGGACGATGCTCCTGCTGAAAGCCATGACCCACAAGACAAGTTTTTCTAATGCTCAAGAGAACCATCAGAGTGAGTGCTAACCTTGTAGTCCCACCAAGTGATGGAGCGATCACGCGGAGGAACAGAAACAAAATCCCACGTGCTGATGCACTCAAGAGCAGCAACTTGCTGTGTCATCACAAGGTGCTATTTGGTATGAACAACATCACAACAAGTCGGCTCAAGAACAGCAACGCCAACGCTTGGAAGACCAAGGCGGTCAACAGGCCGAAGCGGACGAGGACGCAAGCCATAAGTAGGTTGAGACGGGGAAGATGGCACATCAGTAGACGCATCGACAACATGCAGACGACCTATATAGAAGTTAGGAAATTTTTTGGAAGAATACAAGCTGGAATCGTCGGGGATAAACCGAGGTGATGGAGACAAGGAAGCCACTGGTGACGAAGGTGTAGAATCACGTGAAATAATCAGAGAAGCATAAGCAGTACGACTACTGGATCAAGGCTCAATAGGAGTGGTAGGAGTGTCAGGAAAATTGTGGGAAGCGATATACTCCACTTAAAAGGCCAAAGAAGATGGACGTGGGTCATATCCTAAGAAATAGGCATCCGATGACCAACATGATCCCAACAACGATATTCCTTATGCTCATTGTTGTATCTTAAGAAGACACACTCAACAGACTGAGAAGTCAGTTTGGTGCGTTCACGAGGGGCAAGAAGGACCAAGCAATCACAAACAAAAAATTGAAGCGCCGAATAACCGATCAAATAGACGACCGAAAGAAGCATCACCCTGCAGAGCAGTGGATTGCTGAAGGTTGTTGAGATAGATGGAAGTGGAGACAGACTCGGCCCAAAAGTGCAGTGAAAGAGAGGTGGTGACCATCAATGGAGGAGCCGTCTCAAGAAGGCGACGACGCTTGCGCTCAGCCACACCATTTTGAGCATGAGTACCAGAATAAGAGAACCAAAGTCTGCCCAGCAAGGATTCCACACAACAGCTTGGAGAAACTCTCCACTAGAGTTACCATAGAACACATGAATAGGCGTAGAGAATTAAGTGTGGACCATGGCAGCAAAAGGCTTATAGATAAGACCTTACTACGAGAAGAAAATAAAGTATATCCAGGTGTGTTGAGAGAAGTCACTAGTGGAGCCAAAGGGAGATGATCCCTCGAGATCAAAGTAACAAAGTCTAAAGGATGCTGAGACACTGTCTCGCCATGAGTATAAGGTAAATGGACCATGTATTAGAGATATCATCGGAGACGGATCCAAGAAGATCGTGTCGAACTAAGGATGAGAGATCACAAGTGACCCAAGCTGATGATGCCGCTCTTGAAAATATCTGATAGATAGGGCAACAGAGGCAGAGACTAGCGGCACACGCAGTAGAGGGACTTGATCCGGCATCCCACTTGCCTGTGCACTCTTCGTACCCCGCCGATCTGGCTAGGTGCTCCTTTCCTGTTTACGGGTTGTGTGCCACGTGCTTGATTAAGCACCCTGGGTTCTCCTACTGCGCGCCCTTGGCCTTGACTTTTGGTAGCGCCTTTCCTCGGCTCGTCTCGTGCATAATCCAGGTACGCGTCGACTGTCCGAGTTCCTGCTCACCATTGGTGGTGCTTGAGCGTGCGGTTATGGTGTCACACATAAAGGGAACACGAGATGTGGGATTGAGACAATGCTTGTAGCAACCCGCAGAAAGGTAAAGGATGCCCATCAAGGCTGAGCGAAGGTGGTCACAAAGGTGGACGTTGCTAGTGATGATCCCGGTGCCAGTGATGATCGACATGTAGAAGTGTTCGACCACGAGCCTTCACCAAGCAATGTATTTAGAGTCGTTGCCAGTGATGACCGACATGTA
Organism: Triticum aestivum; assembly: GCF_018294505.1. Taxonomy (NCBI): domain Eukaryota; kingdom Viridiplantae; phylum Streptophyta; class Magnoliopsida; order Poales; family Poaceae; genus Triticum; species Triticum aestivum. The sequence goes on along the minus strand of NC_057809.1, from coordinate 163,805,449 downwards.
GAAGAAGTGTTCGACCACGAGTTGAATGGTGGACCGAAAGTGTAGGATAATGAGCACTCGCCAAAAACTAGCCGGAATCACCACTGAAACGAAGTGCTCAAAGCAAGCATGATGGGTTTGCTTAGGGCCGTATAGACAGCGACGAAGATGACAAACGATGCCATTAGGAAGAGAACCGAGGTGGTGACTAGTTGTAGGCTTTCTTGACATCAAGCTGAGAGACAGACTAGCGGCGAATCGGAAGCCACATTGAGAAGTGTGCGAAGAGTGGTCATGTGGGCCATATATATAGGAGAAAATGTCTCTTCGTAGTCATGAGCATGTTCTCACCACAAAACAAGCTTTGTTATGCTCAAGAGTATCATCAGTCTTAGCCTTGTAGACACACTTACAAGTGATGAGATGAGAACGAGGAGGAAGGGAAATGAGATTCCACGTGCCGATGCGGGCAAGAGCACCAAGCTACGATGCCATCACATGCAGCCATTTGGGATGAACAACCTCACGACAAGAAGTTGTTTCGTTGAGAGCTGAGCAGTAACCATAGCGGGTCAATAGGTAGAAGCGTGCGAGCTCGAAAAGCATAAGTAGGCTAAGCTTGAGGCGGTGCGTTTCCAACAAAAGAAGATATAATAGTCGAGGGAGATGGCTTATCAGAACAATCCACAACACACGGACCATTAGTGTAGTAAAATCAAGGAACATGAGCAAAAGAAGGAACATATAAAAAGTCAAAGTGAGTCATAACATTCCCACCTAGTGATGGGACGAACACGACGAGGAAGAGAAAGAATATCGCACGTGCCGATGCGCTCAAGATCAACAATCTTCTCTGCCATCGCAAGATGCCATTTGGTATGAATAACATCACGATAAGAAGTCAGATCAAGAACACGAGTGCCAACGCTTGGAAGACCAAGGCGGTTAACAGGCGGAAGCAGACGAGGAAGCAAGCCATAAGTAGGCCGAGAGGGCAAGTGGCACATCAGTAGACACATTCACAACACGCGGACGATCTATATCGAAGAGAGGAAAAGATGGAAGAATACGAGCATAAATCATCGAGATAAACTCAGGTGATGGAGACAAGGAAGCCAAAACTGATGAAGGTGTAGAATCCTGTGATAAGCGAGGTGAGGAAATCATAGGAGATGATGGCATTGGATCTGCAATTATGGGAGAAGCTGGAGCATTACAATGAATGGATAAGGGAGTCACAGGAGTGTTGGATTAAAAAAAGAAGAGATCTCCTCCATTGAAAAGGCCGAGGAAGATGGACGCGGGTAGAAGGGATGAGACTCATCAAAAGTCATATCCCGAGAAGTAGGCATCCGACGCCCAACATGATCCCTTATGCTCATCGTTATATCCTAAGAAGACACACTCAACGGACTGAGCAGTCAATTTGGTGCGTTCACGTGGGCAAGGACATAACAAACACAACCAAACAATTGAAACCCTGAATAATCAGGAAAGAATCAAATAGACGGTCGAAAGGAGCGCCACCCTGCAGAGCAATGGATTGCTTTGCTAAAGGAAGATGAGATAGATGGAAGTGGAGACAGACTCGGCTCAAAAGTGCAGTGAAAGAGAGGCGGTGACCAGCAATGGAGGAGCTGTCTCAAGAAGGTGACGATGCTTGCGCTCAGCCACGCCATTTTGAGCATTAGCACCAGGATAAGAGAACCAAAGTCTGCTCAGCAAGGATTCCATGCAACAGCTTGGAGATATACTCTCCACCAGAGTCACCAGAGCACATGAATAGGCGTAGAGAATTGAGTGTGAACCATGGCAGCAAAAGGCTAATAGATAAACCTCAGTATGAGAAGAAATAAAGTATATATCCAGGTGTGTTGAGAGAAGTCACTAGCGGAGGCAAAGGGAGAAGATCCCTCGAGATCAGTGAACAAGGATGAGAGATTTGGTAACTGGACCACGTATTAGAGATATCATCGGAGATGGATCCAAGAAGATCACGTCAAACTAAGGATGAGAGATCACAAGTGACCCAAGGTGATGATGCCACTCTTGAAATATTTGGTAGACAAGGCAACGGAGGCAGAGACTGGCGGCACTGGCAATAGAGGGACTTGATCCGGCATCCCACTTGCCTGTGCACTCTTCGTACCCCGCCGATCTAGCCAGGTGTTCCTTTCCTGTTTGCGGGTTGTGCCACGTGCTTGATTAAGCACCCCGGGTTCTCGTACTGTGCGCCCGTGGCCTTGACTTTTGGTAGCGCCTGTCCTCGGCCCGTCTCGTGCATAATCCATGTACGCATTGACTGTCCGAGCTCCTGCTCCCCATTGGTGGTGCTCGAGCGTTCGGTTATGGTGTCACACATAAAGGGAACAGAAGATGTGGGATTGAGACAGTGCTTGTAGCAACCCGTAGAAAGGCAAAGGATGCCCATCAAGACTGGTAGGGAGCGAAGGTGGTCACAAAGGTGGACGTTGCTAGTGATGATCCTGGTGCCAGTGATGATCGACATGTAGAAGAAGTGTTTGACCACGAGTTGAATGGTGGACTGAAAGTGTAGGATAATTAGCACTCGCCAAAAACTAGCCGCAATCACCACTGAGACGAAGCGCTCAAAGCAAGCATGAGGGGTTTGCTTAGGGCCATATAAACAACGACGAACATGACAAACGATGCCATTAGGAAGAGAACGGAGGTGGTGGCTAGTTGTAGGCTTCCTTGACATCAAGCTGAGAGACAGACTAGCGGCGAATCGAAAGCCACATTGAGAAGTGTGCGAAGAGTGGTCATCTGGGCCATATATATAGGAGAAAATGTCTCTTCGTAGTCATGACCTTGTTCTCACCACTAAACAAGCTTTGTTGTGCTGAAGAGTATCATCAGTCTTAGCCTTGTAGACCCACTTACAAGTGATGAGACGAGAACGAGGAGGAAGGGAAATGAGATTCCACGTGCCGATGCGGGCAAGAGCACCAAGCTACGATGCCATCACATGCAGCCATTTGGGATGAACAACCTCACGACAAGAAGTTGTCTCGGGAAGAGCTGAGCAGTAACCATAGCGAGTCAATAGGTAGAAGCGGGCGAGCTCGAAAAGCATAAGTAGACTATGCTTGAGGCGGTGCGTTTCCAACAAAAGAAGATACAATAGTCGAGGGAGATGGCTTATCAGAAGAATCCACAACACACGGACCATGAGTGTAGTAAAGTCAAGGAACATGAGCAAAAGAAGGAACATATAAAAAGTCAAAGTGAGTCATAACATTCCCACCAAGTGATGGGACGAACACGACGAGGAAGAGAAAGAATATCGCACGTGCCGATGCGCTCAAGATCAACAATGTTCTCTGCCATCGCAAGATGCCATTTGGTATGAATAACATCACGGTAAGAAGTCAGATCAAGAACACGAGTGCCAACGCTTGGAAGACCAAGGCGATTAACAGGCGGAAGCAGACGAGGAAGCAAGCCATAAGTAGGCCGAGAGGGCAAGTGGCACATTAGTAGACACATTCACAACACGCGGACGGTCTATATAGAAGTGAGGAAAAGATGGAAGAATATGAGCATAAATCATCGAGATAAACTCAGGTGATGGAGACAAGGAAGCCACCGGTGATGAAGGTGTAGAATCACGTGAAATAATCAGAGAACCATAAGCAGTACAACTACTGGATCAGGGCTCAATAGGAGTGGTAGGAGTGTCAGGAAAATTGTGGGAAGCGATATACTCCACTTAAAAGGCCAAAGAAGATGGACGCGGGTCATATCCTAAGAAATAGGCATCCGATGACCAACATGATCCCAACAACGATATTCCTTATGCTCATCGTTGTATCTTAAGAAGACACACTTAACAGACTGAGAAGTCAGTTTGGTGCGTTCACAAGGGGCAAGAAGGACCAAGCAATCACAAACAAAAAATTGAGGCGCCGAATAACCGATCAAATAGACGATCGAAAGAAGCATCACCCTGCAGAGCAGTGGATTGCTGAAGGTTGTTGAGATAGATGGAAGTGGAGACAGACTCGGCCCAAAAGTGCAGTGAAAGAGAGGTGGTGACCATCAATGGAGGAGCCGTCTCAAGAAGGTGACGACGCTTGCGCTCAGCCACACCATTTTGAGCATGAGTACCAGAATAAGAGAACCAAAGTCTGCCCAGCAAAGATTCCACACAACAGCTTGGAGAAACTCTCCACTAGAGTTACCATAGAACACATGAATAGGCGTAGAGAATTGAGTGTGGACCATGGCAGCAAAAGGCTTATAGATAAGACCTTACTACTACGAGAAGAAAATAAAGTATATCCAGGTGTGTTGAGAGAAGTCACTAGCGGAGCCAAAGGGAGATGATCCCTCGAGATCAAAGTAACAAAGTCTAAAGGATGCTGAGACACTGTCTCGCCATGAGTATAAGGTAAATGGACCATGTATTAGAGATATCATCGGAGACGGATCCAAGAAGATCGTGTCGAACTAAGGATGAGAGATCACAAGTGACCCAAGCTGATGATGCCGCTCTTGAAAATATCTGATAGATAGGGCAACAGAGGCAGAGACTAGCGGCACTCGCAGTAGAGGGACTTGATCCGGCATCCCACACTACTAGGAAAAGGGCTATAGATAGGATTGACACTAATGGCGCACCAGGAAAGTAGTGCGCCACTACTATATACTAATGGCACACCAGTTGGTGATGCGCCATTAGTGTGGAAGACACTAATGGCGCACCAGAAAACAGGTGCGCCACTAGTTCTAACTAGCAATGGCGCACCAGACAAGGAGTGCGCCAGTACTGATTTTTTTATTCTTTTTTTGCAAAACTACTAATGGCGCACCGCCTCACCGTGCGCCATTAGTAGTTTAAACTACTAATGGCACACCCTGTAAAAGTGCGCCATTAGTATATATATATATTTACTTTTCTGCAAAACTACTAATGGCGCACCACCTGTAGGTGCGCCATTAGTAACCAGAGTTACTAATGGCGCATTTGCAGGTGGTGCGCCATTAGTAACCTGGGACCCCAACAAGATATTTTGGACAACCCCACACCTACCCACTCACTTTCCCCACTTCATTCCCTCCACCTCCTCCAAACCTTCGGCTGCCTCCTCCTCCTCACCTCATTTCCACCATAGATTCATCAAAATTAAGTGGTGAAATTACCTTTTTTTGATAGGTAAGTAAGGGGAAAGCTATCTTCATGATGTAGGTCTACTTTTTTTCTCCCTAGCTCGCTCCAACAACGTGCACATGCACTTTTTGTGGCCTAGCTAGATCTATGTATGTTTGTGGTGTTGCATGTGTTTGTGGTGTTGCATATATGTTTGTGTTTGCAGCTACCGGTATTTGAAATGCGATAGTTGCCAATATTTTACCGGAATGTTGATTCATTTCCGTTTCGGTGAGAATTTTGGCACTATGCATTCTTTTTGGTCCTATTTTTAGGGAAGGTCATGCCAAATTTTTTCTTGGTTCTAAAATATCGTTTTGCTCTACCCCGCAGGCGACCATGGTCCGCACGATGATCGAAGGCATCGTGAATAGGTTTTTGAGCTCCGCGAAGGCCGAGATGCTTCAAAAGAAGAGATAAGATGTCCGTGTCGAAGATGCAAGCTGAAGAGCCTTATTGCGGACCCGGATTCCGGGCAGGTGCGGGACCACCTGCTCTTGCGTGGTTTCATGGATGGCTATCAGTGGCAAGGTGATGAACATGACTATGAAGTCGTCCATGGGGGCCGGGCAAGAAATGAGGAAGGGCAACAAGACAAGTACCACCGCGGTGAGGGCGGGCGAGAAGACGAAGAATCTCCAGGACATGATCACGACGGTGATGCTGTACATAGTCATCATGTAGAAGATCATGTCGTACATGATGATGAGGAAGATCAAGATGAAGGGCATGATCATGAAGATGAAGATGCCGGAGCACACGACGATGGAGGCTGGGTGCAGGACCCTCATATTCAAGAGCTGCTTCTTAAGCAGACGGATAACGCAAGAGCTGCCGCCAGAGAGAAAGCCAAGCTGGATCAACTGGAGATAGACGCGGTTACTCCATTGTATGAAGGATGCAGGCCCGAGGATACCCGCCTGAAAGTAACGCTCATGGCTCTGGAGATGAAGGTAAAACACAAAATGACCGACGCATGCTTCGACGAGAACATGTCATTCTGGCACGAACGTCTTCCCAAGGGGAACAAGTGCCCGACCAGTTTCGAGGAGGCGAAGAAAATCGTGTCTCCTCTGGATTTACCGCACGTGAAATACCATGTGTGCATGAACAATTGCATCATTTATCGGGACGAGCACGTAGAGTCTACCATATGTCCGGTGTGCGGCGTCACTCGATACAAGAAGAGGAAGAAAGCTCCTCGAAAATCGGTGTGGTACTTTCCGATCACTCCTCTTCTGCAGCGGTATTTCGCGGACCCTAAGGTAGCAAAGCTCCTGCGTTGGCACGCGGATAGGGAGAAGAAGCGGGAAGATGACGGAAATGATCCGGAGATAAATAAAAAAGACAAGATGCTGAGTCACCCTAAGGATGCGAGCCAGTGGCAAGCATTGAACTTCGAATACCCAGAATTTGGGAAGGATCCAAGGAACATCGTGCTGGGCGCGAGCACCGATGGAGTAAATCCGTTTGGCAGCCAGAGAAGCACACATAGCACGTGACCAGTGTTTGTGTGGATGTACAACCTTCCCCCTGGTTGTGCATGAAGAGGAAGTACATTCACATGAGTATGCTAATTGAAGGGTCGAAACAACCAGGGAACGACATCAATCTGTATCTGGGGCTGTTAAAAGAGGAGCTAGACACGCTGTGGAAAATGCCAGCCAATACGTGGGATGCCGCAGAGAAAGAATATTTCTCTATGAGAGCCGCACTACTCACGACGGTGCACGACTATCTCTGTTACGGATATCTCGCGGGGCAGGTAGTCCACGGATTTTCTGGATGCGTAAGGTGCATGGATGACACAACGTATCGCCAGCTAGATAAAGATCCCGGATCTTCGAAAACCGTGTTCATGGGACATCGAAGGTGGCTTCGTGACGATGACCCGTGGAGGAAATGCAAGGATCTGTTCGATGGTGAAACCGAACCCCGAAAACGCCCGTGTACGAGGAGCGGCGAGGAAATAGACGAGCTGTTGAAAAATTGGAAAGATTGCCCACTGCTGGGAAAGAAGCAAAAGGCGCCAGAGCCGGGAAAGAAGCGAAAGGCGCCAGAGCCGCCGCTGAAGGTATGGAAAACGAGGTCTGTTTTCTGGGACTTGCCGTACTGGAAGATCCACCGTGTGCCTCACAGCCTTGATGCCATGCATATCACGAAGAACGTGTGCGAGAGTCTGCTTGGTACCCTGCTCAACATGCCAGAGAGGACCAAAGATGGGCCGAAAGCAAGGGCAGACTTGAAATCAATGGGCATCAGGCAGGAGCTTCACGCTAATGATGATGATGATGATGATGATGATGATGATGAGGCGAAGCAGGACACAGAAACTCGTCACAAAGGCAAAAAGGCCAAGAAGACCAGAAGTGACTACCCTCCCGCGTGCTTCACTCTAAGTCAGGAGGAGATCGAGCAGTTTTTCACCTGCCTCGTAGGAGTAAAACTTCCTTACGGTTACGCGGGGAAGATAAGCAGATACCTAGACCCAGCGAAGCAGAAGTTCAGCGGGATGAAGTCTCATGACTGTCACGTGCTGATGATGCAGATACTTCCAGTTGCAATTCGTGGGATCATGGACGCGCACGTCCGTGAAACGCTATTTGGTCTATGCAACTTTTTTGACGTCATCTTTCAGAAGTCGATTGGCGTGAGGCAACTCAGAAGGCTACAGGAAAAGATCGTGGTGATACTATGCGAGCTTGAGATGTACTTTCCGCCCGCATTCTTCGACGTTATGGTGCATCTGCTGGTCCATATCGTGGAGGATATCATCCAACTCGGGCCGACGTTCCTGCACAGCATGATGCCGTTCGAAAGGATGAATGGTGTCATCAAAGGATACGTTCGCAACATGTCACGTCCAGAGGGAAGTATAGCCAGGGGCTTTCTGACCGAAGAGTGCATCTCCTACTGCACAGATTATCTAGGCATCGAGAACCCCGTTGGTCTGCTCGTCAACAGGCACCTTGGCAGGCTCGCTGGATGGGGTCACCGTGAGGGTCGCCGCGAAATGCATGTCGACTTCGAGGGTCGACTCGCCGACTTTGAAAGAGCAAACCTAGTCGCACTACAACACATAGACGTGGTCGATCCTTGGGTGGTAGAGCACAAAACCTTTATTGAGAAGACGTACAATGACCGAGGCCAACAGAGGACGGACGGAGATATAATCAAAGAGCACAACTCATATTTCATGCGTTGGTTCAAGCAGAAGCTTCTGTCGTACCCTTTACATGAGGATTCTTCCGCGGAAGAACAACTCATATTCGCCTTGTCACAGGGCGCCGAGCACAACCTGATGACCTATGAGGCATACGATATCAACGGCTACACATTCTACACCGAGAACAAGGACATGAAGAGCGATGGTTATCAGAACTCGGGGTAACGATGGAATCCTACATCGGTAACGACAAGGACAGATAATACGGAAGGATCGAGGAGATCTGGGAGCTGAGCTACGCTGGAGAGAAGGTCCTGATGTTCCGTGTCAGATGGGCCAAGAGCGTCCTAAAAGAAGACCGGTATTTCAGCACCATGGTTATACCCGAAGCCAAATCCAAGACCGCGGGCGCAAACGTCACCGCGAAAAATGAGCCATGGGTACTGGCTTCCCAAGTGGACCAATGCTTCTTCATTACCGACTCGTCAAAGCCCAGTCGTGTTGTCGTGAGGAGAGGCAAAAGGAAGATCATCAGAATGGATGGAGTAGCCAATGAGCATTAGGAAGAGAACGGAGGTGGTGGCGAGTTGTAGGCTTTCTTGACATCAAGCTGAGAGACAGACTAGCGGCGAATCGAAAGCCACATTGAGAAGTGTGCGAAGAGTGGTCATGTGGGCCATATATATAGGAGAAAATGTCTCTTCGTAGTCATGACCATGTTCTCACCACTAAACAAGCTTTGTTGTGCTCAAGAGTATCATCAGTCTTAGCCTTGTAGACCCACTTACAAGTGATGAGACGAGAACGAGGAGGAAGGGAAATGAGATTCCACGTGCCGATGCGGGCAAGAGCACCAAGCTACGATGCCATCACATGCAGCCATTTGGGATGAACAACCTCACGACAAGAAGTTGTCTCGGGAAGAGCTGAGCAGTAACCATAGCGGGTCAATAGGTAGAAGCGGGCGAGCTCGAAAAGCATAAGTAGGCTAAGCTTGAGGCGGTGCGTTTCCAACAAAAGAAGATACAATAGTCGAGGGAGATGGCTTATCAGAAGAATCCACAACACACGGACCATGAGTGTAGTAAAGTCAAGGAACATGAGCAAAAGAAGGAACATATAAAAGGTCAAAGTGAGTCATAACATTCCCACCAAGTGATGGGACGAACACGACGAGGAAGAGAAAGAATATCGCACGTGCCGATGCACTCAAGATCAACAATCTTCTCTGCCATCGCAAGATGCCATTTGGTATGAATAACATCACGATAAGAAGTCAGATCAAGAACACGAGTGCCAACGCTTGGAAGACCAAGGCGATTAACAGGCGGAAGCAGACGAGGAAGCAAGCCATAAGTAGGCCGAGAGGGCAAGTGGCACATCAGTAGACACATTCACAACACGCGGACGATCTATATAGAAGTGAGGAAAAGATGGAAGAATACAAGCATAAATCATCGAGATAAACTCTGGTGATGGAGACAAGGAAGCCAAAACTGATGAAGGTGTAGAATCCTGTGATAAGCGAGGTGAGGAAATCATAGGAGATGATGGCATTGGATCTGCAATTATGGGAAAAGCAGGAGCATTACAATGAATGGATAAGGGAGTCACATGAGTGTTGGATTAAAAAAAAGAAGAGATCTCCATTGAAAAGGCCGAGGAAGATGGACGCGGGTAGAATGGATGAGACTCATCAAAAGTCATATCTCGAGAAGTAGGCATCCGACGCCCAACATGATCCCTTATGCTCATCGTTGTATCCTAAGAAGACACACTCAACACACTGAGCAGTCAGTTTGATGCGTTCATGTGGGCAAGGACATAACAAACACAACCAAACAATTGAAGCCCTGAATAATCAGGAAAGAATCAAATAGACGGTCGAAAGGAGCGCCACCCTGCAGAGCAATGGATTGCTTTGCTAAAGGAAGATGAGATAGATGGAAGTGGAGACAGACTCGGCTCAAAAGTGTGGTGAAAGAGAGGCGGTGACCAGCAATGGAGGATCTGTCTCAAGAAGGTGACGATGCTTGCGCTCAGCCACGCCATTTTGAGCATGAGCACCAGGATAAGAGAACCAAAGTTTGCTTAGCAAGGATTCCATGCAACAGCTTGGAGATATACTCTCCACCAGAGTCACCATAGAACACATGAATAGGCGTAGAGAATTGAGTGTGAACCATGGCAGCAAAAGGCTTATAGATAAGACCTCAGTACGAGAAGAAATAAAGTATATATCCAGGTGTGTTGAGAGAAGTCACTAGCGGAGGCAAAGGGAGAAGATCCCTCGAGATCAGTGAACAAGGATGAGAGATTTGGTAACTGGACCACGTATTAGAGACATCATCGGAGATGGATCCAAGAAGATCATGTCAAACTAAGGATGAGAGATCACAAGTGACCCAAGGTGATGATGCCACTCTTGAAGATATTTGGTAGACAAGTCAACGGAGGCAGAGACTGGCGGCACTGGCAATAAAGGGACTTGATCCGGCATCCCACTTGCCTGTGCACTCTTCGTACCCCGCCGATCTGGCTAGGTGTTTCTTTCCTGTTTGCGGGTTGTGTGCCATGTGCTTGATTAAGCACCCTGGGTTCTCCTACTGTGTGCCCTTGGCCTTGACTTTTGGTAGCGCCTGTCCTCGGCCCGTCTCGTGCATAATCTAGGTACGCGTCGACTGTCTGAGCTCCTGCTCCCCATTGGTGGTGCTCGAGCGTTCGGTTATGGTGTCACACATAAAGGGAACACAAGATGTGGGATTGAGACAGTGCTTGTAGCAACCCGTAAAAAGGCAAAGGATGCCCATCAAGACTGGTAGGGAGCGAAGGTGGTCACAAAGGTGGACGTTGCTAGTGATGATCCCGGTGCCAGTGATGATCGACATGTAGAAGTGTTCGACCACGAGCCTTCACCAAGGCAATGTACATAGAGTCGTTGCCAGTGATGACCGACATGTAGAAGAAGTGTTCGACCACGAGTAGAAGGGATGAGACTCATCAAAAGTCATATCCCGAGAAGTAGGCATCCGAAGCCCAACATGATCCCTTATGCTCATCGTTATATCCTAAGAAGACACACTCAACGCACTAAGCAGTCAGTTTGGTGCGTTCACGTGGGCAAGGACATAACAAACACAACCAAACAATTGAAGCCCTGAATAATCAGGAAAGAATCAAATAGACGGTCAAAAGGAGCGCCACCCTGCAAAGCAATGGATTGCTTTGCTAAAGGAAGATGAGATAGATGGAAGTGGAGACAGACTCGGCTCAAAAGTGTGGTGAAAGAGAGGCGGTGACCAGCAATGGAGGATCTGTCTCAAGAAGGTGACGATGCTTGCGCTCAGCCACGCCATTTTGAGCATGAGCACCAGGATAAGAGAACCAAAGTCTGCTTAGCAAGGATTCCATGCAACAGCTTGGAGATATACTCTCCACCAGAGTCACCATAGAACACATGAATAGGTGTAGAGAATTGAGTGTGAACCATGGCAGCAAAAGGCTTATAGATAAGACCCCTGTACGAGAAGAAATAAAGTATATATCCAGGTGTGTTGAGAGAAGTCACTAGCGGAGGCAAAGGGAGAAGCTCCCTCGAGATCAGTGAACAAGGATGAGAGATTTGGTAACTGGACCACGTATTAGACATCATCGGAGATGGATCCAAGAAGATCATGTCAAACTAAGGATGAGAGATCACAAGTGACCCAAGGTGATGATGCCACTCTTGAAAATATTTGGTAGACAAGTCAACGGAGGCAGAGACTGGCGGCACTGGCAATAGAGGGACTTGACCTGGCATCCCACTTGAATGTGCACTCTTCGTACCCCGCCCATCTGGCTAGGTGTTCCTTTCCTGTTTGCGGGTTGTGTGCCACGTGCTTGATTAAGCACCCCGGGTTCTCCTACTGTGCACCCTTGGCCTTGACTTTTGGTAGCGCCTGTCCTCGGCCTGTCTCGTGCATAATCCAGGTACGCGTCGACTGTCCGAGCTCCTGCTCCCCATTGATGGTGCTCGAGCGTGCGGTTATGGTGTCACACATGAAGGGAACACGTAGCAACCTGCAGAATGTTAAAGGATGCCCATCAAGACTGGTAGGGAGCGAAGGTGGTCACAAAGGTGGACGTTGCCTGTCTACAGATGAGGCAAAGGGAGAAGATCCCTCGAGATCAGAGAACAAGGATGAGAGAGGAGGTAACTGGACCACGTATTAGAGACATCATCGGAGATGGATCCAAGAAGATCACCCCAAACTAAGGATGAGAGATCACAAGTGACCCAAGGTTGTGATGCCACTCTTGAAAATATTTGGTAGACAAGGCAACGGAGGCAGAGACTGGCAACACTGGCAATAGAGGGACTTGATCCGGCATCCCACTTGCCTGTGCACTCTTCCTACCCCGCAGATCTGGCTAGGTGTTTCTTTCCTGTTTGCGGGTTGTGTGCCATGTGCTTGATTAAGCACCCCGGGTTCTCCTACTGTGCGCCCTTGGCCTTGACTATTAGTAGCGCCTGTCCTCGGCCCGTCTCGTGCATAATCTAGGTACGCGTCGACTGTCTGAGCTCCTGCTCCCCATTGGTGGTGCTCGAGCATGCGGTTATGGTGTCACACATAAAGGGAATACAAGATGTGGGATTGAGACAGTGCTTGTAGCAACCCGTAGAAAGGCAAAGGATGCCCATCAAGACTGGTAGGGAGCGAAGGTGGTCACAAAGGTGGACGTTGCTAGTGATGATCCCGGTGCCAGTGATGATCGACATGTAGAAGTGTTTGACCACGAGCCTTCACCAAGGCAATGTACTTAGAGTCATTGCCAGTGATGACCGACATGTAGAAGAAGTGTTCGACCACGAGTTGAATGGTGGACCGAAAGTGTAGGATAATGAGCACTCGCCAAAAACAAGCCGCAATCACCACTGAGACGAAGCGCTCAAAGCAAGCATGAGGGGTTTGCTTAGGGCCATATACACAGTGACGAAGATGACAAACCATGCCATTAGGAAGAGAACCGAATTGGTGGCTAGGTTTAGGCTGTCTTGACATCAAGCTGAGAGACAGACTAGCGGCGAATAGAAAGCCACATTGAGAATTGTGCGAAGAGTGGTCATGTGGGCCATATATATAGGAGAAATTGTCTCTTCGTAGTCATGACCATGTTCTCACCAGTAAACAAGCTTTGTTATGCTCAAGAGTATCATCAGTCTTAGCCTTGTAGACCCACTTACAAGTGATGAGACGAGAACGAGGAGGAAGGGAAATGAGATTCCGCGTGCCGATGCGGGCAAGAGCACCAAGCTACGATGCCATCACATGCAGCCTTTTGGGATGAACAACCTCATGGCAAGAAGTTGCCTCGGGAAGAGCTGAGCAGTAACCATAGCGGTCAATAGGCAGAAGCGGGCGAGCTCAAAAAGCATAAGTAGGCTAAGCTTTAGGAGGTGCGTTTCCAACGAAAGAAGATATAATAGTCGAGGGAGATGGCTTATCAGAAGAATCCACAACACGCGGACCATGAGTGTAGTAAAGTCGAGGAATATGAGCAAAAGAAGGAACATATAAAAAGTCAAAGTGAGTCATAACATTCCCACCATGTGATGGGACGAACACGAGGAGGAAGAGAAAGAATATCACACGTGCCGATGCGCTCAAGATCAACAATGTTCTCTGCCATCGCAAGATGCCATTTGGTATGAATAACATCACGATAAGAAGTCAGATCAAGAACACGAGTGCCAACGCTTGCAAGACCAAGGCGGTTAACAGGCGGAAGCAGACGAGGAAGCAAGCCATAAGTAGGCCGAGAGGGCAAGTGGCACATCAGTAGACACATACACAACACGCGGACGATCTATATAGAAGTGAGGAAAAGATGGAAGAATACGAGCAGAAATCATCGAGATAAACTCAGGTGATGGAGACAAGGAAGCCAAAACTGATGAAGGTGTAGAATCCTGTGATAAGCGACGTGAGGAAATCATAGGAGATGATGATATTGGATCTGCAATTATGGGAGAAGCAGGAGCATTACAATGAATGGATAAGGGAGTCACAATAGTGTTGGATTAAAAAAAAAGAAGAGATCTCCTCCATTGAAAAGGTCGAGGAAGATGGACGCGGGTAGAAGGGATGAGACTCATCAAAAGTCATATCCCGAGTAGGCATCCGACGCCCAACATGATCCCTTATTCTCGTCGTTATATCGTAAGAAGACACACTCAACGCACTGAGCAGTTAGTTTGGTGCGTTTGCGTGGGCAAGGACATAACAAACACAACCAAACATTTGAAGCCCTGAATAATCAGGAAAGAATCAAATAGACGGTCGAAAGGAGCACCACCCTGCAGAGCAATGGATTGCTTTGCTAAAGGAAGATGAGATGGACGGAAGTGGAGACAGACTCGGCTCAAAAAGTGTGGTGAAAGAGAGGCGGTGACCGGCAATGGAGGAGCTGTCTCAAGAAGGTGACGATGCTTGCGCTCAGCCACGCCATTTTGAGCATGAGCACCAGGATAAGAGAACCAAAGTCTGCTCAGCAAGGATTCCATGCAACAGCTTGGAGATATACTCTCCACCAGAGTCACCATAGAACACATGAATAGGCGTAGAGAATTGAATGTGAACCATGTCAGTAAAAGGCTTATAGATAAGACCTCAGTACGAGAAGAAATAAAGTATATATCCAGGTGTGTTGAGAGAAGTCACTAGCGGAGGCAAAGGGAGAAGATCCCTCGAGATCAGAGAACAAGGATGAGAGATGAGGTAACTGGACCACGTATAAGAGACATCATCGGAGATGGATCCAAGAAGATCACGTGAAACTAAGGATGAGAGATCACAAGTGACCCAAGGTGATGATGCCACTCTTGAAATATTTGGTAGACAAGGCAACGGAGGCAGAGACTGGCGGCACTAGCAATAGAGGGACTTGATCCGGCATCCCACTTGCCTGTGCACTCTTCGTACCCTGCCGATCTGGCTAGGTGTTCCTTTCCTGTTTGCGGGTTGTGTGCCACGTGCTTGATTAAGCACTCCGGGTTCTCCTACTTCGCGCCCTTGGCCTTGACTTTTGGTAGCGCCTGTCCTTGGCCCGTCTCGTGCATAATCCAGGTACGCGTCGACTGTCCGAGCTCCTACTCCCCATTGGTGGTGCTCGAGCGTGCGGTTATGGTGTCACACATAATGGGAACACAAGATGTGGGATTGAGACAGTGCTTGTAGCAACCCGTAGAAAGGCAAAGGATGCCCATCAAGACTGGTAGGGAGCGAAGATGGTCACAAAGGTGGACGTTGCTAGTGATGATCCCTGTGCCAGTGATGATCGACATGTAGAAGTGTTCGACCACGAGCCTTCACCAAGGCAATGTACTTAGAGTCGTTGCCAGTGATGACCGACATGTAGAAGAAGTGTTCGACCACGAGTTGAATGGTGGACCGAAAGTGTAGGATAATGAGCACTCGCCAAAAACTTGCCGCAATCACCACTGAGATGAAGCGCTCAAAGCAAGCATGAGGGGTTTGCTTAGGGCTATATAGACAGCGACGAAGACGACAAACCATGCCATTAGGAATAGAACCGAGGTGGTGGCTAGTTTTAGGCTGTCTTGACATCAAGCTGAGAGACAGACTAGCGGCGAATAGAAAGCCATATTGAGAAGTGTGTGAAGAGTGGTCATGTGGGCCATATATATAGGAGAAATTGTCTCTTCCTAGTCATGACCATGTTCTCACTAGTAAACAAGCTTTGTTATGCTCAAGAGTATCATCAGTCTTAGCCTTGTAGACCCACTTACAAGTGATGAGACGAGAACGAGGAGGAAGGGAAATGAGATTCCGCGTGCCGATGCGGGAAAGAGCACCAAGCTACGATGCCATCACATGCAGCCTTTTGGGATGAATAACCTCATGGCAAGAAGTTGCCTCGGAAGAGCTGAGCAGTAACCATAGCGGTCAATAGGCAGAAGCGGGAGAGCTCAAAAAGCATAAGTAGGTTAAGCTTGAGACGGTGCGTTTCCAACGAAAGAAGATATAATAGTCGAGGGGATGGCTTATCAGAAGAATCCACAACACGCGGACCATGAGTGTAGTAAAGTTGAGGAACATGAGCAAAAGAAGGAACATATAAAAAGTCAAAGTGAGTGATAACATTCCTACCAAGTGATGGGACGAACATGAGGAGGAAGAGAAACAATATCGCAGGTGCGGATGTGCTCAAGATCAACAATCTTCTCTGCCATCGCAAGATGCCATTTGGTATGAATAACATCACGATAAGAAGTCGGCTCAAGAACACGAGTGCCAACTCTTGGAAGACCAAGGCGGTTAAAAGGCGGAAGTGGACGAGGAAGCAAGCCATAAGTAGGCCGAAAGGGGAAGTGGCACATCAGTAGACACATTCACAACATGCGGACGATGTATATAGAAGTGAGGAAAAGATGGAAGAATACGAGCATAAATCATCGAGATAAACTCTGGTGATGGAGACAAGGAAGCCAAAACTGATGAAGGTGTAGAATCCCGTGATAAGCGAGGTGAGGAAATCATAGGAGATGATGGCATTGGATCTGCAGTTATGGGAAAAGCAGGAGCATTACAATGAATGGATAAGGGAGTCACATGAGTGTTGGATTAAAAAAAAGAAGAGATCTCCATTGAAAAGGCCGAGGATGGTGGACGCGGGTAGAAGGGATGAGACTCATCAAAAGTCATATCTCGAGAAGTAGGCATCCGACGCCCAACATGATCCCTTATGCTCATCGTTGTATCCTAAGAAGACACACTCAACACACTGAGCAGTCAGTTTGATGCGTTCACGTGGGCAAGGACATAACAAACACAACCAAACAATTGAAGCCCTGAATAATCAGGAAAGAATCAAATAGACGGTCGAAAGGAGCGCCACCCTGCAGAGCAATGGATTGTTTTGCTGAAGGTTGATTAGATGGAAGTGGAGACATACTCGGTCCAAAAGTGTGGTGAAATAGAGGCGGTGACCATCAATGGAGGAGCCGTCTCAAGAAGGTGACGATGCTTGTGCTCGGCCATGCCATTTTGAGCATGAGCACCAGGATAAGAGAACAAAGTCTGCTCAGCAAGGATTCCATGCAACAGCTTGGAGATATACTCTCCACCAGAGTCACCATAGAACACATGAATAGGAGTAGAGAATTGAGTGTGAATTATGGCAGCAAAAGGCTTATAGATAAGACCTCAGTACGAGAAGAAATAAAGTATATATCCAGGTGTGTTGAGAGAAGTCACTAGCGGAGGCAAAGGGAGAAGATCCTTCGAGATCAGAGTGAACAAGGATGAGAGATGAGGTAACTGGACCACGTATTAGAGAGATCATCGGAGATGGATCCAAGAAGACTACATGAAACTAATGATGAGAGATCTCAAGTGACCCAAGGTGATGATGCCACTCTTGAAAATATCTGGTAGACAAGGCAGCAGAGGCAGAGACTGGCGGCACTGGCAATACAGGGACTTGATCCGGCATCCCACTTGCCTGTGCACTCTTCGTACCCCGCCGATCTGGCTAGGTGTTCCTTTCCTGTTTGCGGGTTGTGTGCCACGTGCTTGATTAAGCACCGCGGGTTCTCCTACTGTGCGCCCTTGGCCTTGACTTTTGGTAGCGCATGTCCTCGGCTCGTCTCGTGCATAATCCAGGTACACGTCGACTGTCCGAGCTCTTTCTCACCATTGGTGGTGCTCGAGCGTGCGGTTATGGTGTCACACATAAAGGGAACACGGGATGTGGGATTGAGACAGTGCTTGGAGCAACCCACAGAAAGGGAAAGGATGCCCATCAAGACTGGTATGGAGCGAAGGTGGTCACAAAGGTAGACGTTGCTAGTGATGATCCTGGTGCCAGTGATGATCGACATGTAGAAGTGTTCGACCACGAGCCTTCACCAAGGCAATGTACTTAAGAGTCGTTGCCAGAGATGATCGACTTGTAGAAGAAGTGTTCGATCATGGGTTGAATGGTGGACCGATAGTTTAGGATAATGAGCACTCACCAAGAAGATCATGTCGAACTAAGGATGAGAGATCACAAGTGACGCAAGGCAATGATGCCACTCTTGAAAATATCTGGTAGACAAGGCAACAGAGGCAGAGACTGGCGGCACTGGCAGTAGAGGGACTTGATCTGGCATCCGACTTGCTTCTTCGTACCCCGCCGATCTGGCTGGGTGTTCTTTTTCCTGTTTGTGGGTTGTGCTCGTTTTGTCCTGTGCATAATCTAGGTACGCGTCGACTGTCCGAGCTCCTGCTCACCATTGGTGGTGCTCGAGTGTGCGATTATGGTGTCACACAAAAAGGGAACACGGGATGTGGCATTGAAATAGTGCTCATAGCAACCCGCAGCAAGGCAAAGGATGCCCATCCAGGTAGGGAGCGGAGGTGGTCACAAAGGTGGACGTTGACTCCATAGGAGTCTCAACCGTGCGGACATAAGAAATTCACTATGATGAGCCTTCACCAAGGAAATGTACTTAGAGTCGTTGCTAGTGATGATCGACATGTAGAAGAAGTGTTCAATCATGAGTTGAATGGGGGACCGAAAGTGTAGGATAATGAGCATTCGCCAAAAACTAGCCGCAATCACCGCTTGTCGGATTTCGGGTTCCGGCAGACCCTTGAGGTTCGAACACTGGGGTGCGCGCGGAGATTTCGCCTCCTACCTACCTGCACCCCTTCGCCTCGCTAAGATCTAAGCTATGGAAAGAACAACACAAGAGACACAGGGTTTATACTGGTTTGGGCCACCGTTGTGGTGTAATACCCTACTCCAGTGTGTGGTGTGGTGGATTGCCTCTTGGGCTGATGATGATGAGCAATACAAGGAAGAACAGCCTCGCGAGGGTTTGTTCTTGGCTGAGGGGATGAACTGCTAGGAGGAGTTCAGTCACCCTTCTCTCTCTCTCTCTCTTCTCGATTCTCTCTTCGATTTTCCTCCGATTTCCCTCCTAGCTAGTTTCTCTCTTGGCTTCTAGATTCTCCCTTCTTGATTCCGATCTCTCTACCCTTGGGGTGGCTAGTCCTATTTATAGGCAAAGGCCCTGGGCCTCTTCCCAAATATTGAGCGGGAAGGGCGCCAACAATTAGCCATTTTGAAGGGGAACATCTGGTACACTTATCCTGACTAAAGTTGGTCCTCGCCTGCCAAAGGCTCTGGTGGTGACGCTGGCTTGGGCTCCACAATGACTTCCTCCCTGCCGTTGGACTGGTCTTGGTCTCGTTGCACAGAAACGGGTGCCTTTGCTTGATGCTCTCGCCCGCGCTTGCTCCCTTTGCACCAAAGAGGAAAGGAGGACACTGCGCGGGCTGGCGCCCGCCTGGCACCCTTGGTCATCATGGCTTGCGTCACGGGCAGCTCGTGAGGTACCCCGCCTTGATCTCTCCGCCTGCTCGCGAGCCAGCCTGAAAGCACAAGTGCTCCCTAGGTGTTTTTGATAATTGATGACAACATATCTCTTGTTGGACTAACACTTCTATCTAGCATGTTTCAGATAAGTTCAATAATGGAGTGGCATGGACTAAAGGTTGTGGGAACTCCTTCAAGATGCTAAGGTCAAGGGATTGGCTAAAGCTTCAAGCTCAAGACTCTTCACTTTTACATTTTAGTGATCCAAGATCACATTGAGTCCATAGGAAAAGCCAATACTATCAAGGAGGGATGAGGTGTTGCTTAATGAGCCTCTTGCTTCATGTGCTTAATGATATGCTCCAAAATCCTCAACTACTTTCCCATATCCACATATGACCTAAACCCTAAGTCAAACTCGGTCCTACCGATTCTTCCTATCTGGCGCCACCGAGTTTCACCTGTCATAAGCCACTGCCAACCCCTAATCAGTTCGGTCTTACCGATGGGATCTCGGTCTCACCGAGATGAGCTTGCAAACTCTCTTTTACCCATTGCAATATTCTCGGTCCCACCGAGATATGCAATCGGTCCCACCGAGTTTGCTTGACCAAATCTCAGTTTCACTTATTACCCAAATCGGTCCCACCGAGTTTGAGTAATCGGCCAAACCGAGTTTTGGATTTACCCTAACCCTAGCACATCGGTCCCACCGAGTTGATCCAGTCGGTCCCACCGAAATCTCTAACGGTCACTAGGTTTACATTTTCGGTCCGACCGAGTTTATTTATTCGGTCCCACCGAGATTGGAAAACTGTGTAACGGTTGGATTTTGTGTGGAGGCTATATATACCCCTCCACCTCCTTCTCATTCGATGAGAGAGCCATCAGAACACACACACCATTCCAACTCATATGTTCTGAGAGAGAACCACCTACTCATGTGTTGAGATCAAGACATTCCATTCCTATCATATGAATCTTGATCTCTAGCCTTCCCAAGTTGCTTTCCACAAAAACCCTCTTTTCACCAAATCCAAATCCTATGAGAGAGAGTTGAGTGTTGGGGAGACTATCATTTGAAGCACAAGAGCAAGGAGTTCATTACCTACACACCATTTGTTACTTCTTGGAGAGAGGTGTCTCCTAGATTCGCTAGGTGTCACTTGGGAGCCTCCGACAAGATTGTGGAGTTGAACCAAGGAGTTTGTAAGGGCAAGGAGATCGCCTACTTCGTGAAGATCTACCACTAGTGAGGCAAGTCCTGTGTGGGCGATGGCCATGGTGGGATAGACAAGGTTGCTTCTTCGTGGACCCTTTGTGGGTGGTTGCTTCTTCGTGGACCCTTCGTGGGTGGAGCCCTGTGTGGACTCGCGCAACCGTTGCCCTTGGGTGGAGCCCTGTGTGGACTCGCGCAACCGTTACCCTTCGTGGGTTGAAGTCTCCATCAACGTGGATGTAGGATAGCACCACCTATCCGAACCACGGGAAAAACATCCGTGTCTCCAATTGCGTTTGATCTCTCCAAACCCTTCCCTTTATATTCTTGCAAGTTGCATGCTTTACATTCCGCTGCTCATATACTCTTTGCATGCTTGCTTGATATGTATCGTGTGTGTTGAAATTGTGCCTAAACTCCACTTAAACCGAAAAGGCTTAAAAATTGCAACTTTAGCACTAAGTGTCTAATCACCCCCCCTCTAGACACATCTACTTCTAGATCCTACAAGTGGTATCAGAGCTTTGGTCTCCATTGCCTTGGTTTAATCACCATTGGAGGAAGATGGATGTGTCTACTCTAGGGAGTCTTAGACATAGAGTGCCTATTCTTGATGGAAAGTATTTTCATGAGTGGAAAAATGAGATGCTTGCAATCTTCAATCAATATCATTTGAACAAGTATATTGCTAGCCCTTGTGCACCCCATATTGATCCCTTACATCCTACCCTAGATGAAGATATTGACATGATTCGCAATCTTAGAACTATTGAGCTCATCATTAGAGGATTACCCAAAAATTTAATTGCTAGTTTGCCTACTCAAAATTGCGCCTATACTATATGGAAATTTCTTGAGGAACGGTTTCCCAATCATTCCTTAAAAACTTTGGATGAAATTCTCCATAAATCTATTGCCTTGAGTAAGATGAACTCTAGTGATCCTAGTTTTGGTAAATGTCTTCTTGAACTTGCCAATCTTAAGCATGCTAAAGGAGATGTTGGAATCATTAATGATATCATATTCAAAGCTATAAGAATTCATAAAAGTAACCACTTTGATCATTTATCTAATGAATTGCCCTCTCTAGGAAATGATGAGTCACAAGATCATGATGAACATGAATATTATGATGATGATGATAGTGACTTTGATCTCGATGATGCAATGAGACATTTTGGTCTTATGGCAAATCTTCGGGGATATGAATCAGGAGGAAAGGAATGGGTTCTTGATAGTGGATGTACTGATCATATGACCGGAGATGAAGAGATGTTTCGTGAGCTTGCTGAAAACAACGGCCCTCGAAAATATGTCACCTTTGGTGATAATTCAAAGGGTAAAGTGGTTGGCCTTGGTAAGGTGGCCATCTCACATGATAGTTCCATTCAAAATGTCATGCTCGTTGAATCTCTTGGCTACAACTTACTTTCAGTATCTAGACTTGCTGATTTCGGTTTGAATGTCCTATTTACTGAGGTAGATTGCTAAGTATTTCGTCGAGACAATCATAAAATGGTCTTTACGGGTATGCGTAGAGGTGATCTTTACATTGTCGATTTCTCTAAAAAGGCACAACCTAAAACTTGCTTTGTTGCTAAATCCTCAAAAGGTTGGTTATGGCATAGACGACTAGGTCACGTTGGCATGAGAAACCTTGACAAGCTTATTAAAGGAAATCATATCCTTGGAGTTAAAGATGTCATATTTGATAAGGATAGACTTTGCAGTGCTTGTCAAGCAGGTAAACAGGTTGGAGGAAGACATCCCGTGAAGAGCATCATGACCACAAGGAGGCCACTCGAGCTACTTCACATGGATCTTTTTGGTCCCAACGCCTACAAGAGTCTCGGTGGAAATTCTTTTGGTCTAGTTATAGTTGATGATTTTTCAAGATTTACGTGGGTGTTCTTTCTTAATGACAAATCGCAGGTCTAGAAGATCTTCAGAAACTTCGCTAGGAAGGCCCAAAATCAGTTTGATGTGAAGATCAAGAAGGTTCGGAGTGACAACGGAACGGAGTTCAAGAACGCAAATGTGGACACCTTTCTTGACGAAGAAGGGATTTCACACGAGTTCTCGGCCACATACACACCTCAACAAAATGGAGTTGTTGAGAGGAAGAACCGGACGCTCATCGAAATGGCAAGAACAATGCTTGATGAATACAAGACGCCAAAGCACTTTTGGGCAGAAGCGGTCGAGACAGCTTGTCACGCAACAAATCGCTTATATCTTCACAAGCTACTCGGCAAGACGGCATACGAGCTTCTCACCGGTAACAAACCCCAAGTTGGATACTTTCGAGTATTCGGCTCAAAGTGCTACATTCTTGATAAGCATCGTCGTTCAAAGTTTGCTCCTAAATCTCATGAAGGTTTTCTACTTGGTTATGGATCAAACTCTCACACTTACCGTGTCTACAACAATTTCACCCGAAAGGTTGAAGAGACGGTAGATGTGAAGTTTGATGAATCTAATGGCTCGCAAGTAGAGCAATTGCCAATTGATGTAGGAGACAAAGACCCTTCAGAAGCAATTCGAGTCTTGTCCATTGGCAAAATTCGTCCAACGGAGGTGAAGGAGAGTACTTCATCCGTCCAAGTGGAAGCTTCTACTTCACGACAAGGTGAACCAAGAATCGACACGGAAGCATCCACAAGTGGGACACATCAAGATGAAGAAAACGAGGAAATACGTCAAGACGAACATCAACAACCTCCTTCTCCACCACGACAAGAGAACGACGACGTCAACAATGAAGAAGGCCAAGAAGAAGAACAAGATGAAGAAGATGTTCAATGAAGACCCAAGCAAAAGCTCTCACGAGTTCGAGCAAGAATTGCCAAAGATCATCCCGTCGAGCAAATCCTCAATGATATACAAACCGGGAGAATCACTCGCTCAAAAACTCGTTTAGCTAACTTTTGTGAAAACTATTCATTCATCTCTAGCATTGAACCAATGAAGGTTGAAGAAGCATTGGAAGATCCGGATTGGATAAACGCTATGCATGAAGAGCTACATAATTTTGAGAGAAACCAAGTTTGGACATTGGTTGAGAAGCCCGACAACAACCACAACATAATTGGTACCAAATGGGTGTTTCGCAACAAGCAAGATGAAGATGGACAAGTGGTCCGCAATAAAGCACGTCTCGTCGCTCAAGGATACACACAAGTCGAAGGTATGGACTATGGTGAGACGTATGCTCCCGTTGCTAGACTTGAGTCCATTCGCATCTTACTTGCCTATGCTAACCACCATAATATCACCTTGTACCAAATGGACATTAAGAGTGCTTTTCTAAATGGAGAAATAGAGGAGGAAGTTTATGTCAAACAACCTCCCGGCTTTGTCAATCCTAAGAAACCAAATCATGTTTACAAACTTCACAAAGCTCTTTATGGTCTTAAACAAGCTCCTAGAGCATGGTATAAATGCTTGACCAAGTTCCTTACTACAAGTGGTTTTGAAATTGGTAAAATTGACTCTACTCTTTTTACTAAAAGGGTTAATGGAGAACTATTTGTATGCCAAATTTATGTTGATGACATCATATTTGGTTCAACTAACCCTCTCTTTAGTGAAAAGTTTGGAAAGCTAATGTCAGAGAAGTTTGAGATGTCTATGATGAGTGAACTCAAATTCTTTCTTGGGTTGCAAATCAAGCAAACTAAGGAAGGTACATTTGTCTTTCAGACAAAGTACACTAAGGACTTATTCAAGAAGTTCAATATGCAAGAATGCAAAGGTATGTCTACACCCATGCCTACTAGTGGACAAAATGATTTAACCAAAGATGGTGAACCAGTTGATCAAAAGGTTTATCGCTCTATGATTGGTTCATTGTTATACCTATGTGCTTCACGTCCCGATATTATGCTAAGTGTATGCATGTGTGCACGATATTAAGCTGCTCCTAAAGATTGTCATCTTAAGGCTGTGAAAAGGATAGTGAGATATTTAATCCATACACCAAATTTTGGCATTTGGTATCCTAAGAGGTCTTCTTTTGATCTTGTTGGCTATTCCGACACGGATTATGCCGGAGACAAGGTTGATAGAAAGTCCACTTCGGGTACTTGTCAATTTCTTGGTAGATCTCTTGTGTCTTGATCTTCCAAGAAACAAAACTCGGCATCCTTATCCACCGCCGAAGCTGAATACATTGCCACTGGTTCATGTTGCGCTCAATTACTTTGGATGACTCAAACTCTTAAAGATTATGGGATTTATGTGAAACATGTTCCACTGCTTTGTGACAATGAAAGTGCTATCAAAATTGGTCATAATCCTGTACAACATTCTTGAACTAAGCATATTGAAGTTCGTCATCATTTCATTCGAGATCATGTTTCTAAGGGTGACATCAATCTTAAGCATGTTCGCACCGATAAGCAATTAGCGGATATATTCACTAAACCGCTTGATGAGAAAGTGTTTTGCAGGTTGAGAGGAGAATTGAACATCATTGATGCTTCGAACTTGGAGTAGAAACTCCATTGGATATATGCAAGACATGAGTTTATGACTAATCCATGATGTATCTCTTATGATAACTATCTTATGTCTTGGATATATTTGCACCTTGCATGTTGTCTAACCCATGTAGGTGCTTGGTTGAATCTAATTCCATGAGATTGCGACTCACTCACATCTTGAGCAATCTCTACAAGACCAAGACTCTACACAATAGTGGTTGAAGACAAGGAAGCACAAAACCATTCAAACATATCCTTTGACAAATTCTATATTAAGCTTCATGATTGTCATTTTTGGATACACAAGTGCTCTTCCTTGCAAGAACTAACCCATGTAGGTAGATGAACTCAAACTCCAAGTGGTGCTTCCAACTCTTGATGAACTACATCAACCTTGAGCACCCACACAAGTTCAACTACATGAGCAAGAACTACATCACTACCCAAGGTATGTTATTTCATCTTTGAGAAGCTTTACTCCAAGACATGAGTCAAAGCAACTCAACAAGATGTGAATACAACAAAATGCTTAAACGAAAAATGGTAACCCCATCTTGAGCTTAAACGATGAGTATGACCTATGATCAAGTGTTCTAACTTGACTCCTAAGTCAATATACTCTAACATAGGTGACTGTCACCGCCCAATTCTAGATGAAGTTCTCTTGTGTTCCTTTCTGAGTTATTGCATTTGTCCCTTGCATATTTGTTTCTTTATTTTTCAATAAAAAAAACTTCATCTAGAAACCTTTTACCCTTTTTGTTCTGCATATTTCTGCATCAAATTCCCTGCAAATCCTTCAGCTAATTCATTGCAAATCTTTGTGAGATCTTACCTGACTAGTGAGCTGAGGTGACAAGTGTTTTTCTCTGTGATGAACTCGGTTTCACCGAATTGCCATTTTCGGTCCAACCGAATCCCTTCGGTACTACCGAAATATGCCACTCGGTGCCACCGATTTCGCAACAGGAAAAACAGTCTGCCACATATTCTATATTTCTTCTGATCCAGCTCCACTCAATGAATCTTGTCCTCTACAAGCATCACAGTTTTATTCCCTGCTTTGTACTGAATCTCAAGGACCAAACCTATTCGACGGATTCCAGGAGAAACCTTCTTGGAAATTGATGTCAAAGGGGGAGAGAGAGATCACATCAAAGCTTGTAGGAGAGAGAGATCACATCAAGGGAGAGAAACAGTCTCAAGGACCAAACCTACAAGAGAGATCTCAAGGGGGGAGAGAATACTCAAGGATCCCATATATTAAGGGGGAGAAAGAAATCTCCAAGGGGGAGAGAATACTCAAGGATCCCAGATGCTTGATGTTCAAGAGGAGAGATGCCACATGTCTTTTTTGGGGGAAAGACATGTTCATATGAACTCATTTGAATTTAGTTCTATTCATAACCTTCAGCTCTGATTTTCTGTTTCCTATCTTCTCCCAATAACCCATGTAAGATTCAGGGGGAGCAAGACACCTAAGGGAAAAGAAATCAGCCAAATTCATTGCATATCTTTATTCTTGGGGACATGTTGAATCCAATGTGGTACCTTGTACTCACTCTCTACATGTCATCCCAGTCTTGGTATTCTTGTGGTTTCTTTTGTTTGCTCTGGCTAGTGGACGTACCTGTGTTATCTAACCTTGTTTGTGCAGGTTCATTCCATTCTAAGCCAACTTGAGACCACAAGGTAAGTATATGCATCAAAATCATGAGTATGAGGAGTTCTTGCTTATGTACATACTGTTTGCAAGAAGGACTCATGAGCATGAAGGTATTTTCCTTGATAATCTTTTGCTCTGATGCATATGGCCAAGATACATGTAACACATTGCCTACTCTGTCATGTTTATGCTCTCACATGCCTCTATATTTCATATTTACATGAGTGCATACATGTAGGGGGAGCCTATGCTTGCTACATGTTCTTCCAAAGCTTTACTTGCTGTTCTTTATATCTTTATCTAAAGCTTTGATGTATGTTGCCATCAATTACCAAAAAGGGGGAGATTGAAAGCACAAGTGCTCCCTAGGTGGTTTTGATAATTGATGACAACATATCTCTTGTTGGACTAACACTTCTATCTAGCATGTTTCAGATAAGTTCAATAATGGAGTGGCATGGACTAAAGATTGTGGGAACTCCTTCAAGATGCTAAGGACAAGGGATTGGCTAAAGCTTCAAGCTCAAGACTCTTCACTTTTACATTTTAGTGATCCAAGATCACATTGAGTCCATAGGAGAAGCCAATACTATCAAGGAGGGATGAGGTGTTGCTTAATGAGCCTCTTGCTTCATGTGCTTAATGATATGCTCCAAAATCCTCAACTACTTTCCCATATCCATATATGACCTAAACCCTAAGTCAAACTCGGTCCTACCGATTCTTCCTATCTGGCGCCATCGAGTTTCACCTGTCATAAGCCACTGCCAAACCCTAATCAGTTCGGTCTTACCGATGGGATCTCGGTCTCACCGAGATGAGCTTGCAAACTCTCTGTTACCCATTGCAATATTCTCGGTCCCACCGAGTTTGCTTGACCAAATCTCAGTTTCACTTATTACCCAAATCGGTCCCACCGAGTTTGAGTAATCGGCCAAACCGAGTTTTGGATTTACCCTAACCCTAGCACATCGGTCCCACCGAAATCTCTAACGGTCACTAGGTTTACATTTCGGTCCGACTGAGTTTATTTATTCGGTCCCACCGAGATTGGAAAACTGTGTAACGGTTGGATTTTGTGTGGAGGCTATATATACCCCTCCACCTCCTTCTCATTCGATGAGAGAGCCATCAGAACACACACACCATTCCAACTCATATGTTCTGAGAGAGAACCACCTACTCATGTGTTGAGATCAAGACATTCCATTCCTACCATATGAATCTTGATCTCTAGCCTTCCCAAGTTGCTTTCCACAAAAACCCTCTTTTCACCAAATCCAAATCCTATGAGAGAGAGTTGAGTGTTGGGGAGACTATCATTTGAAGCACAAGAGCAAGGAGTTCATTACCTACACACCATTTGTTACTTCTTGGAGAGTGGTGTCTCCTAGATTCGCTAGGTGTCACTTGGGAGCCTCCGACAAGATTGTGGAGTTGAACCAAGGAGTTTGTAAGGGCAAGGAGATCGCCTACTTCGTGAAGATCTACCACTAGTGAGGCAAGTCCTGTGTGGGCGATGGCCATGGTGGGATAGACAAGGTTGCTTCTTCGTGGACCCTTTGTGGGTGGTTGCTTCTTCGTGGACCCTTCGTGGGTGGAGCCCTGTGTGGACTCGCGCAACCGTTGCCCTTGGGTGGAGCCCTGTGTGGACTCGCGCAACCGTTACCCTTCGTGGGTTGAAGTCTCCATCAACATGGATGTAGGATAGCACCACCTATCCGAACCACGGGAAAAACATCCGTGTCTCCAATTGCGTTTGATCTCTCCAAACCCTTCCCTTTACATTCTTGCAAGTTGCATGCTTTACATTCCGCTGCTCATATACTCTTTGCATGCTTGCTTGATATGTATCGTGTGTGTTGAAATTGTGCCTAAACTCCACTTAAACCGAAAAGGCTTAAAAATTGCAACTTTAGCACTAAGTGTCTAATCACCCCCCCTCTAGACACATCTACTTCTAGATCCTACACAGCCTGATGAGGCCATGCCTGAGGAAGCTCCGTGTCGTCCGCCCCGCGAGGCTTGGCCCTCGCGAGGGTCTTGGGTCTGTGTTGGTGAAGACATGCCGTGCTGGGCCCCCTTTTGAGCCACGCCGCAGGCCGCAGGCAGGCAAGTCTGGGGACCCCCGTTCCCAGAACGCCGACAGTAGCCCCCGGGCCCAAGGCGCGCCCGGACTTGGCCGTGCAGGTAGGCGAAAGGGCAAGAGCGAAGCGCCGCGAGCCCTAACAGCCTGCGGCCTTGGGCGCCGCGTGGCGGTTGATTGGACGTGGGCGTCTCCACTTCCCCACGGCGCCTCGGCAACTGCACGGATTGGACAAGTCCCTGCATGCAAAGCGGGTCATGATTACCTGCGATCGTGGGGGCCGACGGTTGGCCCTCACCGGTTATAAGTACGGATCGGCGCGCGCCCTTCCAGTTCATTCCCCCTTGCTTCTCCTTCTTCTTCATGGCCCCGTCGAGGAGGTTCTCGGCCGCAGAGAAGGGGAAGGCTCGCCAGGTTGAGCCTGACTCTCCCCCGCCCAAGCGCGGCCGAGGGCGCCCTCGCAAACATCCTGTGGCCACCACTACAGCTCCCCACGGCCGTGGAGACGATTTCCAGCACGGTGACGGGCGAACTGCTGCGGCCGGAGGGCGCGCTTCGATCGCGCGTTCCCCTAGGCCGCGCTTTCGCGCTGCAGAGGTGTTGCCGGAGTTTGTTGTGTGGTCGGCGGAGCCAACTAGCACCCGGCTTCAACTTCCTCGCTTCCTCCTCGGCGAGCTCCCGGCCGGCGCCCCGGGCGGCCTCTGGCTCCAGGCAGACGGCTGCTGCAGCTGGGCCTCATGGGCTTCACTAGAGGTCTACGCAGCTGGGAGCCTGGCCTTGACCCGCGGTTGGCAGACGTTTGCCCGCGCGCGTGGCCTGAGCCATCGGTGCACCCTGCACTTCAAGTTTGACGGCGATGCCACCCTCTACGTGAGGGTGTTTGGGAAAGATGGTCGCCGCGCAGGGTGATGCCCTGAGGACGACGACCGCGGTCGGGAACCCAGCCTCGGCGATGATGGAGAGGACAGCGCTCGCATGATTGGCGGCGCTCAGGGTTCCCCAAGCTTCACCGATTCTTCTTCAGGCGGTGACTCTTCTAGCGGTGGCCGCGGTCAGCCTCCACGCCGTCGTACCTGCTTGGGAAGTGGTAGCGGTCTGCCTGCCGTCGCGCTTCGGTGAAGCGCGAGAGGGAGTCTGCCTGAGCCCCGGAGGCAGCTTGAGTCTTCCCTGCAGGCCGGTGTGAGGCGAGCTGCGCCTGATTTGTTCTTTCTTTTCCTTTTTCCTGCGTAAAAAGACAGTAGCGTGGAGCCCCGCGGGGGCGTGTTTGGGTTATTGCTGTTAATCATTGCTTTGCTTCCGTTATCGTGCCTCCCGGCTACATGCCCGCGCGTGGATAGTTCCCGGCCCCAGCCGTGGGGGGGCGACCAACCCAGGCCCTGTGTTCGTGTCGTGGTGCCCGTGGGGCACGGACTGGAGGGGTGCTCCTGTAATGGACCCAGGTCGCGAAACCTTTGAACGACTAGGACAGGAACACTCGCGAGGGCGCTCGGCTGCCCCCCTCGCGAGGCCTTGCATAAGAGAAATCGGCAGGAGAGTGAAAAGTCGAAGAACCACAAGCCAAAGACAGCAACAACTTCAATAAAACTTCGAATGAGAATGAACAAGCCAACTGCGGAAAGCAAATGAAAAAGCCGCGTCCGGCACCTAATCTAGTCTTCGACGTCTTCTCACCAGCGCGGAGCTAAGTGCTGCCACTGGGCGTGGGAGGGAGCCCCAGGGCCTGAGGCCGGCGCTCCTGAGACTCCGGGGCGTGTACAGCCCCAACTCATTATTACGTGAGAGTGTCACGGGCGGCGAGCTTCATAGGCGTTGGCCTTCTTCACAGGCTCCGGGCCTTTCTTGGGGGAAGCAGGCTTCATGGGCATTTTCCCTCTTCACAGGCTCTGGGCCTTTTCGAAAACGCGATAGCTTCACAGGCATTCGCCTTCTTCACAGGCTCTGGGCCTTTTCCAAAACGCGATAGCTTCACTGGCATTCGCCTTCTTCACAGGCTCTGGGCCTTTTCCAAAACGGGATAGCTTCACAGACATTCGCCTTCTTCACAGGCTCTGGGCCTTTTTAGGGGTAGAACCTCCGGAGGTGCTGGATGTTCCATGCGTTCTGGACCGGCACCCCCCTGAGTCTCCAAGCGCGCGGAGCCGGGCCTGGAAACATGAACAACCTTGAAAGGGCCCTCCCACATGGGAGAGAGCTTGTGCAGTCCCTCCCTGGAGAGAACCCGCCTGAGCACGAGGTCTCCTACCTCGAGAGTTCTGGGGCGGATGTTGCGGCAGTGATATCGTCGCAGTGCTTGTTGGTACCTCGCCGCTCGCAGCGCGGCTTCTCGGCGACGTTCCTCCCCCAGCACGAGGTCCATCCCCCGCATGGCGTCCTGCTGCGCCTCGTCGAATGCCAGGACCCGCGCGGAGCGACGTCTGACCTCGTGAGGGAGGACCGCTTTGGCTCCGTAGACCAGGAAGAACGGGGTCTCTCCAGTCGGCTTGGTCGCGGTTGTGCGGATGGACCACAACACGGAATGAAGCTCGTCGTACCAACCTCTGCCGCAGGCCTCCAGCTTCTTCTTGAACGTCCTGGTCTGGAGGCCCCTCAGGACCTCTGCGTTGGCTCGCTCGGCCTGGCCGTTGCTTCAGGGGTGCGTCACCGAAGCGTAGCATATCTGCGTTTCAAGGTTAGCACAATATGTTTTGAAGAGGTTACTGGTGAACCGTGAACCGTTGTCTGTGATGATGCGGTTCGGCACCCCGAGCCGGCTCACGATGCCCTTGATGAACTTGACCGCGGAACCCGCGGGGATGGTGCGGACGGCCTCTACTTCAGCCCACTTGGTGAACTTGTCCACGACGACGTAGAGGTAGCGGTAGCCCCCTGGCGCCCGAGGAAACGGGCCCAGGATGTCCAGCCCCCAGACTGCGAATGGCCACGAAAGGGGTATAGTCTGCAGGCCTCCTGCCGGCTGATGGATTTGCTTGGCGTGGAACTGGCAGGCCTCACAAGCTTTCACCAGTTCGACGACGTCATTGAGTGCGGTGGGCCAATAAAACCCACTGCGGAACGCCTGGCCTCTTGAGCCTCCATGATACCCCTCATGAGGCGCTGGTACGTGGCAGCCGCGTTCTGTAAGCCGTAAGGCATGCGAACGTAGCTGTGGGGTGGACCTTCGCAGCGACCCACTCGCGAGGGCCAGAGGCGCTCCAGAGAGGCGACTCGATTGAGTCCTGGTATGTCGATGCAGACGCGCAGCCCACCATCCTCGCCTGGATGGGGAGCCACAGCTGGTAACGGCGGCCGCCTTTCATGACTCTTGACTCCTGTAGCTCCTGAATGGCCTTGCTGACGAACTCCTGAGGGTCTGGCTCTTCTTGCCTTACTCCTTCCTGAGGAAAACGTGCTTCGAAACACGCCTCCATGTGGTGCCCAAGCGCCTCCCCCGTGACCTTAGCCAGGTCGGTGGCCCTCCGGAGGAGAGCCCCCGAGCCCTGCCTGAGGAGGGCGCCGGGCGCGCTTTCCTATGCGATGGAAGGAGGTTCCCCCTGGGCAGGCGCGGGCCCTGAGGGGCCTGCCTCCTGAGGGGCCGGGCCGGACGATGTCTTCTTCTTCTTGGGGGTGGTCTCGGGAAGCCTCCTGCTTCCGCGATCCGGGTCTTCCAGTGATGCGGCCTGAAAGGCTCGCTCCAGGGAACACACCGCGTCCTTATCTTCATAGGGCACCGTGATGACTCCGCCACTTCCTGGCATCTTGAGGACGTTGTAACCGTGGTGAGTTACGGCCATGAACTTGGCCAGCGCTGGGTACCCAAGGATGGCGTTGTACGGCAGGCGAATGTGAGCGACGTCGAAGTCGATGAGCTCGATGCGGTAGTTGTCGCGTGCCCTGAAGGTGACAGGGAGGCGGACCTGCCCAATCGGGACCGTGGAGCCGTCGGTGACTCCGGAGAAAGGCTTGGTTGGCTGAAGCTGGCTGTAGGGCACTTGGAGGTTGTTGAATGTTTCCACGGACAGGACGTTGAGCCCTGCCCCGCCATCGATGAGGGTCCTGGTGACCACCACGTTGCTGATGATTAGGGAACAAAGCATCGGGAGGA
Source organism: Triticum aestivum (assembly GCF_018294505.1). Lineage (NCBI taxonomy): Eukaryota > Viridiplantae > Streptophyta > Magnoliopsida > Poales > Poaceae > Triticum > Triticum aestivum. Next base: position 163,772,225 of record NC_057809.1, on the reverse strand, counting down.
CTCCGGCTGTAGCCGCACACTTGAGCTGATTTGCTGAGCTGAACGTGATGGCGCACGCCGACCACCTGAGAGGGCGCGTGGCTTCGAGCTTGGGGAGGACTGCATTCACTTCACGGGCGAACTGCTTGAAGATGCGTTGAGAGGCTGGGGCTTGAGCCCCGCCCAGGATGTATGCGATCGCGCGCGGCTCCTGGAAGCCCCCAGCCCCCTCGTCCTGATGGCGGTCCTCGTTTCTCCTTAGCTGCGGCGGCAGCGGAGGGAGGCCTACGTTGCCTTGCGGGCGATCCTCACGAGGCTGATCCCTCTAGTCTCCCTCGCGAGGCGGGTCTTGCCAGCAATCCTCGCGAGGTTGTCGCGCCACCCTTGGCGCGGGCCGTGGTCTTCCCAGCGTCCTGCGTTCCTTCCTCCTTGACCGTAGCCCCGGTCACCGCAGTCGGGACGACGACCGATCCTTCCTTCTCGCACGGCTCGGAGCTCTTGACATTCGTTGGTGTTGTGGGTATGGAGGTCGTGGTACACACAGTACCGACTGCCCTTGGAAGATTTGGGCTGATCTCTGCCCCGCTTGGTGTCTGGTTCTGCCGCGAGCACGGCAGCCCCCTTGCGCTTCACATCCTTGGCCTTGGGCTTCTTCTCTTCTGGGTCTGCGGCAGGCAGCTCGAGGAGGGAGAGACGCCCTTCCTCAGCCCTGGCGCACTTGGTTGCCAAGTTGAACAACTCCAAGGAAGTGCACAAGTCTTCATGCATCGCCGGCTCCTCCTTCATCTTGACATCGCGCACGCCGTCGGAGAAGGCTGAGATGATGGCCTCCTCGGTCACCTTGGGAATCTTGAGGCGTGCGTTGTTGAAGAGCTGGATGTACTTATGCAGGGTCTCTCCGGGTTGTTGCTTGATGCGGCGCATGTCGCTCACGGCGGGTGGCCGGTCGCGAGTACCTTGGAAGTTGGCGATGAAGCGGGTGCGCATCTCGTCCCAGGAGGAGATCGTGCCTGGAGCCAGGTTCAGGAGCCAGGTGCGGGCCCCGTCCTTGAGCGCCATGGGAAACCAGTTCGCCATGACCTTCTCGTCTCCGTTGGCAGCTTCGATGCCCAGCTCATAGAGCTGGAGGAACTCCGCAGGGCCGGCCGTGCCGTCGTAACGAGGAGGCAGGTCTGGCTTGAACTTGTCGGGCCACGCGACGCTGCGTAGCTCAGTGGTGAAGGCACGACAGCCTGCTGTGGCCACGGGAGGCCTTGGGTGGCGGAGAGCTTGGTGTTGCATGTCCCCACGTGCTGCAGCTGGGAGCAGCGCGGGGTCTTGACGTGCGAGAGCAGGAGCATGGTCGCGACGAGCTGGAGCAGGGAGCGCCCGGGCAGCTTCTTGCGGGCGAGGGACTTCTTGGCAGCTCTGCTCTTGCCGCGCTGGCACCTGACGGAGCGGGTTCCGCCCAGAGGCCACGCGCCTTGGAGCCACGGCGCCTTCTTGAGGAGGAGGCGGCTAGGGCGCCCCCGGAGCTTCGTCGCCCGCGCGGGGCGGGGTGCGGTGCAGCGGAACGGATGGCGCAGGAGATCCCCCTGCGGCGCGGACGAGCTCGGTGACGCGGTCGAGCCATTCTTCGTAGACGTCGTCGACGGGACGGTAGCTCAGGAGCTCGTTTGCCGCGATGACGCAGCTCGAGCCTCCATGGATGCGCGGAGCGCGTGGGACGAAGAACCAGCTGGGGTGAGCGAGGGAGTAGCGGTGCGGCCGTCTTGCTACACGGACGGATGCTGAGACGACGCTTGCTGCTCGTCCCCCGCCGGGCCAGTGGCGGCGTTGACGGCAGGTGACGGGGAACAGCGAGGACGCCCGCCGACAGGAGCCATCTGGGCGACGCGGGAAGCGAGAGCGGCCCGGCGCTCGGCGCGGGCCCGATGAGCGTCAGACATGGACGCGATGGTCGGAGGAGAACGGGGTGGTGGAAGACGAATTCCGGCGCACCCCTACCTAGCGCGCCAAATGTCGGATTTCGGGTTCCGGCAGACCCTTGAGGTTCGAACACTGGGGTGCGCGTGGAGATTTCGCCTCCTACCTACCTGCACCTCTCCGCCTCGCTAAGATCTAAGCTATGGAAAAAACAGCACCAGAGACACAGGGTTTATACTGGTTCGGGCCACCGTTGTGGTGTAATACCCTACTCCAGTGTGTGGTGTGGTGGATTGCCTCTTGGGCTGATGATGATTAGCAATACAAGAAAGAACAGCCTCGCGAGGGTCTGTTCTTGGCTGAGGGGATGAACTGCTAGGAGGAGTTCAGTCACCATTCTCTCTCTCTCTCTTCTTGATTCTTTTTTCGATTTTCCTCCGATTTCGCTCCTAGCTAGTTTCTCTCTTGGCTTCTAGATTCTCCCTTCTTGATTCCGATCTCTCTACCCTGGGGGTGGCTAGTCCTATTTATAGGCAAAGGCCCTTGGCCTCTTCCCAAAATAGCGGGAAGGGCGCCGACAATTGGCCATTTTGAAGGGGAACATCTGGTACATTTATCCTAACTAAAGTTGGTCCTCGCCTACCAAAGGCTCTGGTGGTGACGCTGGCTTGGGCTCCACAATGACTTCCTCCCTGCCGTTGGACTGGTCTTGGTCTCGTTGCACCGAAACGGGTGCCTTTGCTTGATGCTCTAGTCTGCGCTTGCTCCCTTTGCACCAAAGAGGAAAGGAGGACACTGCGCGGGCTGGCGCCCGCCTGGCACCCTTGGTCGTCATGGCTTGCGTCACGGGCACCTCGTGAGGTACCCCTCCTTGATCTCTCCGCCTCCTCGCGAGCCAGCCTGATGAGGCCGTGCCTGAGGAAGCTCCGTGTCGTCCGCCCCGCGAGGCTTGGCCCCTCGCGAGGGTCTTGGGTCTGTGTTGGTGAAGACGGGCCGTGCTGGGCCCCCTTTTGAGCCATGCCGCAGGCCGCAGGCAGGCAAGTCTGGGGACCCCCGTTCCCAGAATGCCGACACCACTAAGACGAAGCGCTCAAACCAGGCACGTGGGGTTTGCTTAGGGCCATATAGACAGCGACGAAGACGACAAACCATGCCATTAGGAAGAGAACCTAGGTGGTGGCTACTTGTAGGCATTCTTGACATCTGGTTGAGAGATAGAATAGCAGCGAATAGAAGCCACATTGAGAAGTGTGCGAAGAGTGGTCACGTGGGCCATATATATAGGAGCAAATGTCTCTTCGTAGTCATGACCATGTTCTCACCACTAAAGGAGCTTTGTAATGCTCAAGAGTATCATCAGTTTTAAGCTTGTAGACCCACTTACAAGTGATGAGATGAGCAGATGGAGGGAAGGGAAATGAGATTCCACATTCCGATTCAGGCAAGAGCATCAATCTTCGATGCCATCACATGCATCCATTTGGGATGAACAACCTCATGGCAAGAAGTCGTCTCGGGAAGAGATGCGCAGTAACCATATCGGTCAATAGGTAGAAGAAGGCGAGTTCGAAAGCCATAAGTAGGCTAAGCTGGAGGCGGTGCGTTGCCAACGAAAGAAGATATAATAGTCGAGGGAGATGGCTTATCAGAAGAATCCACAACATGCGGACCATGAGTGTAGTGAGTCGAGTTACATGAGCAAAAGAAGAAACATATAAAAAGTCAAAGTGAGTCATAACATTCCCACCAAGTGATGGGTCGAACACGAGGAAGAGAAACAATATCTGATGAGGAAAAAAACCGTATGTCAGATTTGTTTGACTACTTCTAGATGCTTCCACTCTAGTGTAGTATTTCTTTTGTTTTCTTTTCTACCCTACCTATTGTTTTCTAGAGTCTTCTAGTTGTGAGTAGCTATGAGTAGAATGGTGAAACTTACATAATGTTTTCTAGAGTATTCCAGCTATAAGTAGAAGTATGTGAAGGCTTCCCGTAGCCCTATAAATAGAGGTCCTCACCTACTTTGTACCAGACTATGTACCCACTACCTGTAATAGAACTTGTTGTTCTTATCTAAGATCTTGGAGTAGATCTTGTGCCCTAGGAGTTCTGGACTGAACTCTTGCTGCCCTATCGGCCTACATCCGCCTCTAGAGCGATATCTAGCACAGCACGTTGAAGCTGTTCCTTCAACACTTGTGTTGTACACATTATAGCAGCAAGGTGGAGTTGCTCCTCCACAATCTTTGTGCTGCTTTAGGTGGCATCAGAGCCTCGTTGACCCATACTATAGTTCTTGTTGTTCTCTTTGAGAGCAAGCTGCAGCAAGTAATGGAGCAATTGGAGAAGAGGATGGATGCTGCAGAACAACAAATCAAAGAGCTGCGTGAAGATCTTAATCGGAGACTTGACCAGCTGGTTGAGATGATAAGAAAGGGTGTTCCCCCTGCTACCAATGAAGGAGATTCATCTAAAGAAGAAGATGTCCATCAAAGGAGAGGTAATCTTGGAGCAAGACCGCCACAATAACATGCTATTCAACGTGCTTCAAGAAGGCCAATTTATGTTGGAACTTCTGAAGGTGAAGAATATGATGAAGCGGAAGCCCTTGAAGAAGCCGATCTCTATGCATATCGGAGAGTACCCAACCCTACATATGCAAGGGATACATACAAGGTGAAAGCTGAGATCCCAACTTTTAATGGAAATGTTGATATTGAAGGGTGCCTAGATTGGTTCTATGAAGTGGAGACTTTCTTTGAGGTCATGGAGGTTCCGGAAGATCATAGAGTCCCTTTGGTCGCATACAAGCTGAAAGGAGGAGTTGGTGCATGGTGGCATCGCGTTCAAGAAGAGCGCAGGCTGAGAGGAGAACCTCGTGTGAGAACTTGGCGGCAAATGAAAAGTCTCTTGAAAGGGAGATTTTTGCCTGCTGATTATGACCAGATCCTATTTATCCAATTTCAAAATTGTGCTCAAGGAAATAGGACTGTTTTAGATTATACGGAGGAGTTTCTAAGGCTACAAGTGATGTGCAACCTTGCTGAAACTGAAGATCAACAAGTTGCAAGGTACATCAATGGTCTCAATGACCGAACATACAAAGGATGAAAGGGGTGCTAGGCAGGACCGCTGCGTCCACGTAGCACTATGAATAGTGCTGGCGAGCGAGTGGGCAGCGAGAGAAAACAAAAAGAGGAAAAACGAGCGAGCAGCAAGAGAAAAGCAGCCAGAAGAAAAGACCTAGCCTGCGTCACTCCCCGCAACCCCCTCCGCCGCCTCCTCTCCTACCGTCGCCGTCTCGGCCTCGTCGTCTCCACTGGGCCGCCTCCTCCTCTCCACTTCTCTCCCCCACCGCATGGCCGCCCTCGCCGCTGCCACTCATCTTGTTTCCCCGCAGCTCCTGCAGGACGACGCTTTCTCATCCTCCATCAGCCGCTGTTGTGCGCACTAGTTCTCGATTCAACTACACATAGGAGTTTTTGGTGCTCTGGTGTTTTTGGTGCAAATTGATCAGGGAGGGCATAGGAGTTTGTCAAGTTTGCCATGTATGCTGAATATAATTTTCTTAAATTGCTTATATGATTGTGATCCCAGTAGGTCAAGATTACATATGTGTAGTTGAATCCAGATTTGCTAAGCTTGGGAGAGAGTATAGCTATTTTCATGCAGTACATCCTTTAATTCTCGATACATTTCAGTATTCAAATTTTTCATTAGCCATACAAAATAGTCATCTTGCTTCAGATTCAAGTGACCAGGTCGGCGTCGGCCTGCCCATAGCGCATCCACTACATCCCCCTCTGTTTCACTCCTACCACCGCTCGAGGCCATGGCCATGATGCCGCCAGTGGAGTATTATTTTTCTGCGTTTTCTCCATGTGGATCTAACCTTACATCTCCTGGCCAACCTTTTGATGAAGAAAACATTTACAACTCTGTTGTGGCTTGTGATTTACTTATCTTACTCTTTTCATTATTTGTTGTTTTTACAGGCTGTAATTGTGCCTGATTGACTAGGTAATTCCCAGCGAACTGAAGCAGCTAAGCTTCCAGGCATGTGTACTGTAAACGGAACCAAGTTCTGCATATATTGTATTTACCGAAAATGTTTTTGTCCTGTATGGTCCTAACAAATTTGAGGTGATAAATTCTAAACACTAAAAGAATTAGCTTTCTAGGACCAATTTTCTTGTATGACCTTGCAGTGCTGTATTGATTTTCTTGTACTTGCATGGTAGGACTAATAATCAGCACAGTACATTACTAATTCAACAGGACTATTAATCACCATGTAAGCCTACCCCAACTTGTTTGGGACTAAAGGCTTTGTTGTTGTTGTATTAGTCACTATGCAGTACTGTCCTGCAAGGGGACTTCAGAGGAAATCAATTTTTCTTGTATCACTATTCAGTATTGTACTGATTCAATAGGACTAATTTATTTGAACTAATGCCTTAGTATGCATGTTCATAATATGTGCAGATCACCACACGCAGACTATTCATTCCTTGCGAAACTGCAGATGCTAGCTACTATTTGAAGATGACATTGTTAAAAAATGCATAAGATGGGGATGGCATGGTGATGCTGCCGGTCAAGAAGTACCATCCCGGTGCGTACTCCTCCAGCCCATAATTTCAATTTTCTCTTGTTGAATGGCAAATTTATGCTTGGGTAGGATCGAATTCTGGCGTTTGGTGCATCTGCACTGAACTTATTGCTGGATTTGGTAGGGGGTGATATCATTTTGTTCACGAGTGAACCTGAATACTGATGTAGCTTCCCAGATTTCTCTACACTCCAGTCATTCAAATATTTTGTGATGCCTTAGTTCTATCTTCAGGAATAAATTTAAGATCAACACGGTGATTTGAGAATGCAAACAAGCACAGCAGGATGTTCCATGTCCATTGGTATATTTATCTCTCTCCTTTTAGATTCCCTGCTAAATGAAATTTCCAATGACGCTTGATTATGGTACATGCTAAAGAATTAGTGGTGGCATTTGGTTATTTGTACAGTACTTCTGAACACTAAAAGAATTAGCTTATTCAATTTCTTCCATTGTTGTGCCTGCCACTCTACGGTTCCCTTGGTTGCAGTTCTCTCCTTACCTGCCAATGTTTCCTCCTGCCTTGCCAGCCACGCGTACCCTCACCTTTGTTCATCAATTCGTGTGCAGGTATGGAACGGTGATGTTTTTTACGCCCATAGAGCCATTACCTCGTGCATGTGTATTTTGTGTGCCAGTTTACCAGTTAGTGAGTGATAATGTCTGTATGAATGTTTCATCATGTAGCAAGTGATCATCAATAGGCATCTCTTACTTTTGGATTGAAGTGCAGAGATTGCTAAAGAGTTAACTATGGAGTCATTTATGTATTCTTATGCCCCAATGCTTCATTAAGTATTCTTATTATGCAATATAAAATTATTTCTTACCGTCTTCTATTGTTTCCTCTGTTTTTCTCGGTTATTCAAAGAACACCCCATGTTACATGAATTCTAGACTACTTTTCTAGAGGTAGTTGTTAGAATGAGCTTCTTGAATAGGCCTGCTTAGCATATAATATTTCACACTCGCCAATTGTAAAATCTCACGCTTGCCGATTGTTAGAATCAGGTTCTTGAGTTTGCTTGCTTAACCGTGTCCCTGTGCAATTGCTCACCAACCTCACCAATTGTGAGTTTGTCCCACATAGTGGAGTTTCTGTGAGTTTTTGTAGTCTATAAATTCTTGGAAGTTCTCTTGTTGCTGCTATAATGTGGGTGTGTTCGGCTTCCTTCTTCTTTTAAGGTGAATCCTTGCTTTCAGGTTGGCCTATGAAATGATGTAGTTTCTGCAATTATAGTTAGGTTGCCAAGTTTCCTTCATGACTGCATTTAATGATGTAGTTTCTAGCCATGCTACTTTGTGCTTTAAGAACTAGGCTGACACCAAATCAGTAATCCTGGACTTCTGCTTTGTTGGCCGAAAGTTACTAATTTTGTTTTTCTTGTTATCTTTAGCCATTCCAAAACATTTATCTGATTTTGTAGAATAACAGACCATAGAATTATAGCTGGCCATATTTTTGAATGCGTGGACCTCACATAGATAACATGCTAATGCAGCTTGACGGGAGTCGTAAAACCAAAGGGTAAGAGATTGATTTATGTTTGTGGTGACTACCTCAAGTAAGGCAGAATAAGAATTTGATAGTGAAAGAATTTTTCACAACTCAGTTAAGAAGACTAAATTGCTGTTCTGCAATATTAAGTGCTTATTACATGAAGAGGACCCACTTGGCAATGCTTAAATCATTTTAATGCGCCTCTGTTTCTGATCTACAAAATAACAACTTCTACCTAGGCTTGTTATTTCTAATTCATTCCTTCTTCCTGCTTTCTTATTAGAATACAAACCACCATGACTCTGCCATCAATCATACACACCTTTTCTATATATGTTTTTCTTTTATCAAGATAGCAAGACCTGATTATTTTATTTTAGATCAACATTGATATTCTTGTTTGTCTGAAGCTAAAAGTGAATATGTTGTCCTTTAGCCTTCTTTAACCTTGGAAATAATCGATGATAGCTCTTGACATAAAACTATTTGGTCATATCTATTACCATTTGTCCATCATTATAATTGTTGATCTCCTATACACGCACAATTGTGCTCAGAAACTGAAGAAGCATGCCCAAAATATATCTGATTGAATTTTATGCATGTATTTGATTTATGTGGGTGCTCAAAACTAAAAAAGTGTGTCTCTATATGTCTAATCAAAAAATTCAGACAGTCAAATCAAACAAATTAGTAACTTGGCTATTTGTTTTCAGGAAGTAATAGTCAAAGAAGAGCCAGATACTACAAAAGATATCGATTGTAAATATATGTCTAAGTTTTAGTGTTATACGCGTTCTGGACACTAACTTTCGAACCCTTATTAATTAGCACATATGGACCAACTGCTTTGTCGCAAGCATCACAGGCCGCTAGACTATGAAGATGGCCTGCATACAACTGTTTCAGAGCAGCGTCGATCATCCCAGGTTCATGCTTCCTTTCCAACAACATTCACAGATACTTCTCATCCACCAATTATAGGTGCTACCAGTGCAAAATACGTACCTTATTAGTTTATTCTTTGATGATAGAGATCAACTGCAAAGCACCAAACAAAGCGTGCGTTAGGAAGTCATGCTCGCTCAAGAACCAACAACACGAGTAAGTACATTCTCATAAACATACTGAATACCATGCAACTGATATAAATTCATATAGGCCCTACCATATGACACATAGATGAATTCACAAACCATTGTGAATGGGGAAACAAAGTGACTGTACAAACCATAATGTTGAGAACCTACGCAAATTAATCAAAGGCAAGAAAACACCTGACTTTACTATGTCTGCCACATGAACAAAACATTTGTCACTCCTAGGAAAAGAATGGTATAAACTCACAGAAACTTTCATCTCTTTCATGTAATACTATCCCATTATAAATGGCGATCATATGATGATCTACCGATAATGTTTCAGGCTGGACCTACTCGTGTGGTCACCCGGTTTATCAACCATGTGGACAAGAGAGCTACTATCACTAAAAAATAGAGCAATTTCTTCGGTGAAGAAAAGATGAAGAAAGGCAGGGTCTATGCTTTAGTATTCAGATGCTCATTAACCAGGCTACATATGGCTGTCTACCCCATTTAGGCTAATCAGCACAAGCCTTTTAGAGCTCTTTGTTCATATAACTATCCCAATAGAACTTCCGCCTGTAATATTCTTTTGCCCTTCTGTTAGATGGCTTGCACCATCCATTGCCTCTGGCATGTACCATGCCTTTCAAAGACCAGTGAAGAACAACATTATGCTCCTCTATTGCATGGTGGCTTTTACTGCTGTCTATGTATATAACTTTTGCCAACCATGAAGAGTTGCTTAGATGATGAAGTTATTTTCAATACCGATGGCACATGCATTAATGATTATTCTACCTATGTTCATCAGTACTGTAAATAAGCTATTGTAAACGGAAACTACTTGTGTAGCTTGCTACTCATTGCCTTTTGCACCATGAGCACAATGGGTCTACCTATGTAACTTGCTGCTCATTTCATGCTTTTCTTAGAACGGCAATGTAACAACTTCATATGTTTTGTGCCTAAATATTCTAACGTTCATGGTTTGAAAACTTGGCTTGCTCTCGCCCTTTGCGCCATTGGCGCAACGGGTCATCTAGTGCTATTCAAGATCGATGATGCTGCAACAAATCTGGTCCGTTGATCAAGCACAAGCTCTAGCCTTAAAAGCCGAGAGGTTTGTGAGGACAAGAAAGGCAACTAAGGCTCCATATCCTCCATATCCTCATATCGAAGGCATGTCTAGGAGTCAGCCTAATAGTGGAAGAAAAGACCGCTCCACCAAAGGCAAAATGACCCATCCAGAAGTAAACTAGAGGCAAGGGTAAGTCCAATGAAGGCCCAAAATCCTATAAATGTGGTGAAGAGGGACACATATCCAGCGGCTGTCCACGAAGGAAATTTGTTAACACAACTATCCATGATGGTGAAGGCGATGAGGAAGAATATGAATCTAAAGATGTAGAGGGACAAGAAGTTTGTCAAGAAGAAGGTGAAGAGGTGGTATGTGTGATTCAGCGTCTCCTATGCTCCACAGCACAACCTGAAGACAAACAAAGGAAGAAAATATTTGAGAGCAAATGCACAGTGAATGGTATGCAAGTTAGTGATTGATAGTTGCAGCTGCAAGAATCTTATCCCCTAGAAGTTGGTGAGCCATTTAAAGCTTGATACTCATGATCATCCAAACCCCTACACTATTGGGTGGATCAAGAAAGGAGTGCATACGAGGATCACCAAACAATGCAACTTGCCACTTCCCTTGGGCAAGCATTATCGCTCAAATGTGTTGTATGACGTAGTTGATATGGACGCTAGCCATGTTCTTCTTGGGAGGCCTTGGCAATTTGATGTGGATACTACACACAAGGGAAAGGAAAACTCTTACTCTTTCATTTGGAACAAGAGAAAGATCATTATCTTACCAAACAAAATCGAAGGTAATACCTCTAAGGAGGAAGGGAAAACTATGTTAACTATCTCCCATACCTCTCATGAGTTTATGGAAGGCTTGAAGGAGGCAGATTTGTGTCTTGCACTTGTTGTAAAACGAGAAGAGCACCCGACAGTTGAAATTCCAGCAAAGGTACGTGGTTTATTGGCAGAATTGCAGAACATACTTGGAGAGCCACACGGCTTTTTTTAAGGTTAGCCACAAGGCTTGCCACCGATGAGAGGAATTCAACATAGAATTGACTTAATTCCGGGAGCAAGTCTTCCTAATCTTCCAGACTATCGAATGAGCCCAAAGGAACATGATATATTGAAGGAGCAACAATCACCTCTGCCATCGCAAGGAGCCATTTGGTATGAATAACATCACGATAAGAAGTCAGCTCAAGAACATCAGCGCAAACGCTTGGAAGACCAAGGCGGTTAACAGGCGGAAGCGAACGAGGAAGCAAGCCATAAGTAGGCTAGGAGGGGAAGTGGCACATCAGTAGACACATTCACAACACGCGGACTATGTATATAAAAGTGAGGAAAAGATGGAAGAATACGAGCAAAAATCATCGGCATAAACTCAGGTGATGGAGACAAGGAAGCCACAACTGATGAAGGTGTAGAATCCTGTGATAAGCGAGGTGAGGAAATCATAGGAGATGATGGCATTGGATCTGCAATTATCAAAGAAGCAGGAGCAGTACAACGAATGGATAAGGGAGTGATAGGAGTGTTGGATTAAAAAAAGAGATTTCCTCCATTGAAATGGTCGAGGAAGATGGATGCAGGTGACCCAAGGCGATGATGCGAGTGCTGAAAATAGTTGGTAGGAAAGGCAACGGAGTCTGAGACTGGCGGCGATAGCAGAAAAGGGATTTGATCCAGCATCCCACGTGCCTATGCACTCTCCGCACCATACCAATTTGGCTTGGTGTTCTTCTTGTAAGTGCATCTAGTGCCACCCCTAGTTGGTTTTGGAGTATTGAGGACAAACCTAGTTGAGGGACTAATGTGTTTGTGAGAATTGCAGGAAAACACAGGTAGAAGTCCCTCATTGATTCGGTTTTACTACCAGAGATGACCCCTAAAAATGTATGAAGACATTGAAGACAAAGGTGGTATATGAAGATATTCACATTGAAGACTATGACAAAAGAAGACACGTTATGAAGCTTATGGAGCTCGAAGACTTAGATCTTTCGTAGTTCTTTTTGTTTTGTGTTGAGTCATAGGAACCACCGTACTGTTAAGTGGGGTCCAGGAGAACCAGTCAGAATGACTGAAGTGATGCCTAAATCAAAAACCTATGTCTTCTAGTGAAGACAATGAGAGCGAATCCTGTCCAGAGCCGAACAAGTCAGCTTTGCTTGTAGCCCAAGTAAAGTTGCCATGAGAGTTCGAAATCTGACCGTTGAGACACGTGTCAGTTCCTTAGTGACCCAGGGTCATTTCGGACAAATCAGGTCGGGTTGCCAAGTGGCTATAAATAGCCCACCCCCACAACCATAAACGGTCGACTGCTCAGATTTCAGTGCACGACTTTTGTCGTTTAAGAGCAACCCACCTCGAAGCCTTTGAGAGAAAATTCCTAGTGAGGAGAAAAGCCCTAACCACCCAGAGCCAGAGTAACTTGGGCATCACTTAAGTCTTCTTGTCTGTGTGATCTGAAGACTTATTACACTTGGGGACTGTGAATCCTCCAAACGGTTAGGCGTCGCGTTCAGAGCATCCAAGAGACATTGTGGATTGCCGGTGAACGAAGTTTGTGAAGGTTTGGGAGTCTACCTTGAAGACTTACCAGAGTGATTGGGTGAGGACTAAGTGACCTTATCTCAAGGAGAATACGGTGAGGACTTGGTGTCCTGAACTGTGTGTTCAGGACTGGGTGTCCGGGACTGTGTGTCCTAAGGTTTAAATACCTAGCCGCTCCAACCAGACGTACAGTTGTCACATCAACTGGAACTGGTCCAACATATCATTGTCTTCAATGAGTCACTGGTTTCATCTTCACTTCCTTTTCTTACTGTTACTCATTGTGAAGCCATTGCATGCTTGCTTTATCTTTTATCTTCACAACATGAATGTATGATCTGTTTGGCTTCATAACTTCTTCCTACCTGATCCTTATTACACTGAAGCTGTTTGTCATTGTGCTTTCACTCTATTGAATACATGACCATGGCTGACCTAGTGTAATCTAACTTCCGCTGCATAGTAATAGGCATAATCTTCGCTGTTTGTCTTCATAACTCTCACGTTTTGAAGACTTTCATAAAAATCGCCTATTCACCCCCCTCTAGTCGATATAACGCACTTTCAATTGGTATCAGAGCAAGGTGCTCCCTTGTTCTGTGTGATTCGGTTTAACCACCTGGAGTTTTAGCTATGTCGACTGCAGGGATAATCAAAGTCTTCGCTGCTTGCCCCGTCTTCGATGGAACTGAATATCCCTACTGGAAGAATAAGATGCGCATGCATCTTGAAGCTATTGACGTCGACCTATGGTATGTCGTCGAGAACGGCGTTCCCAAGGGTGGAGAAGGTGTCACTGCTGCTGATGTCAAGAAGTTCACTCAACTGGACTCTACTGCCAAAAATATCATCTGTGGTCATTTGACAAAAGGACAGTATGGCCGTGTGAGTGCCTTGAAGACATCCAAGCTGGTCTGGGACTGGCTCTCCAAGGTCAATGAAGGCGTCTCAACCCAGAGAGATCAAAGAATCAGTGTTCTTCGCAACCTCTTCAACCGCTTCAAGCGAAATGACAATGAGAATGTCCAGCACACATTTGACCGACTCATTGACATCACAAATGAGCTTCAAGCCCTCGGCGCCACTGAGATCACCAAACATGAAATCGTCAAGACGCTGCTGAGATCACTTGATAGTTCGTTTGACATCCTAGCCCTGATGATTCAAGAACGTCCTGATTTCAAGACACTCGATCCATCTGACATACTTGAGAGGCTCAACACACATGAGTTTCAGCTTTCTGAGAAAAGAGATATCTACGGTCCAAACTATGGGCGAACTCGTGCCTTGAAGGCAAAAGTTGTTTCCTCATCTGAAGAAGAATCTGACAGCAGTTCTGATGATCCTGAAGACATTGGAAGAGAACTTGCAATGCTAGTGAAGAAGTTCCAAAAATTCACCAAGAAGAAAGGCTTCAGAAAATCTTCACGATCAAGCTCAAGGAATGATTAAGCTTCTGCTCATGACTACAAGAAGAAAACATGTCACAAGTGCAAGAAAACTGGACACTTCATCTCTGAGTGTCCACAATGGGACAATGAGAACAGAAGGAAGAAGAAGAGCAAGGAATATGATTCTGACGAAAAGAAGAAGAAGAAATACTCAAAGTCTTCTTCCAAGTCTTCCTCAAAGTCTTCATCACACAAGAAGAGCTCATCTAGCAAGGCACGTGCTTTTGTTGGCAAGGAAATGGATTCAGAGGAGGAGCCTGCTTCTGAGGAGGCAGAGGTGGAGTCTGAGGAGGAGTCTGATTCTGGCATTGCAAGTCTGGCTACAACATACGTCGCCAAGTCCATCTTCAACACTGAAGACAATGACTGCATCACCGACACTGACGCAAATAACAAGAACGACTCCACTCCTACCTACTGCTTCATGGCACGCGGTGCCAAGGTAAACACACGCACTACTCGCTATCAAACATCTAGTGACGATGACTCTGACTGTGATTCAAAACCCAGCTACAAAACACTTGCTAAAATTGCAACTGAACAACAGAAAGCTATGGAACATATTCAAAAACTGTTAGACAGAAGCGATGATCTGTTGGGTGCTGAAATGACTCGATCTGAATCCTTAATTGAAGACATAAAAAACCTTCACGTTAAGTATCAGGAACTTGAAGATTGTCTTGATACTCTCTCAACAACTCATGAAAAGCTTTCCTATGATTATCTTCAAAGGAAGCAAGAACTTGAGAAATTGAGAGCGGCTCATGAAGATCTTCAAAAGGAAAACGAGTCACTTCGCGCCGAACAGATCAGTCCCGCTCAGGAAGGATTTGAACCACCATGTCTTAAATGCATTGAGCGTGATAATGCTACTTCTGTTGCTGAATGTTCCACTGCTACTGCTGTTGCAATATCTTCAACTGTTGATGTGGTAACTAACCCCTCTGCTGAGGATACCACTGCTATTGCTGATGAGAATGCTAGGTTGAAGACATTGCTTGAAACAGGGATGTACAAAAGTCTTAAAGGACATCAGACATTATGTGATGTCCTCAAGAAGCAGATTCTGAACCGAAACCCTAGGAAAGAGGGTGTTGGGTTCGTGAGGAAAATAAATGCAGATGGCTCTTACTGGAAACCTGAGCAGTACCCCAAAACCACATGGGTTGCTGCAAAGGAACTTTCAGTAGATCCATCCAATTTATCTGGCTTCACTTGTGCTAACCCCATTATCATTGATGAATCCTTTGATGCAAACTATAAACTATTTAAGAATCAGAATGGTGAAGTGTTTGCCAGGTACATTGGTACTAACTGCAGGAATGGACCGCCTATGAAGAAGATCTGGGTTCCGAAAAAGTGTCTGGAAAATCTTCCTGTGAATGTCTTCATGACACCTCACTTGAAGAAGACAAACCTCAGACCAAAGGCTTCATATGGTCCAAAGGCTTCATACAAACAGAGGACTCACCTGAGTCACACTAACGAAAATGTTTTGCAGGGAAACCATACTCAGGCATATGAATATGAGAGCGGTTCTTCGAATCGTCATGTTCATATGACCAAAAATTATTCTGCCTATTCCTATGAGTATTATTGTCCACCTACTAGACTGTTTGCTAAGGCTTCAAAGCCAAAATTCTCAGATGCTGCACTTAGACTTATTGCTTCTAAGCCACCCTTGAAGATGTGGCTAGTTAAGAAAGCTTAACTCTCTTTTGCAGGGAAAGGTCTCCAGCAGAAAAACAAAATCTTCTGATGCTATTGCTGGGGACCTTAAAAATCTTGTAGGGCGCAAGATAAAATGCCCGAATGGCATCATTATGTACTTCGTTCCTGAATCGCATGCTACTCTCCCTATTAGTCCTAATCTGGATCTAAGTTTTCATAACCCACTGGTTCGTCAAATGTTTTTGCTTCACAATTCTCTTCGTGAAGCCTATCCCCCTAACTGCACTGTAGGGTACGACACCAGCGACTTCAAAGTCTTCAGAATGGATTATTGACAGTGAGTGTACAAATCACATGACTGGCAAAAGAAGCCTTCTTATGGACTCAACCTTACGTCCATCTGACAAGAGCCACATCACATTTGCTGACACTGGTAAAAGTAAGGTATTGGGTCTAGGTAGAGTTGCAATCTCAAAGGATCAACACATGGATAAAGTCATGCTTGTTGAATCCCTTGGCTTCAACTTAATGTCTGTCTCAATGCTTTGCGATTTGAACATGATCGTAATGTTTGGAAAATATCGTTGCCTAGTACTAAAGGAATCTGACAAGTCTCTAGTGTTTGAAGGGTACTGAAAGGATGATTTGTATGTGGTAGATTTCTCAGCAGGGCCACAACTTGCAGTATGTCTTCTTGCAAAAGCTTCAGAATGCTGGCTTTGGCATCGGTGGCTTGGACATGCTGGCATGAGGAACCTCCACACCCTTGCGAAGAAGAAGCATGTCATAGGCATCGAGGGCGTCAAGTTCAAGAAAGATCACTTATGCGGTGCCTGTGAAGCAGGGAAGATGACAAGGGCAAAACATCCTTCGAAGACAATCATGACTACTACACAACCTTTCGAACTGCTCCACATGGATCTTTTCGGTCCCACTCACTACTCAACTTTTACTACTAGTGCTTGCCTCTATGGCTTCGTCATTGTTGATGATTACTCTAGATATACTTGGGTGCATATAATCCTTTACAAGACTGAAGTGCAGGATGTCTTCAGACGCTTCGCCAATCGAGCTATGAACAATTTTGGCGCCAAGATAAAGCACATCAGAAGTGACAATGGCACTGAATTCAAGAATACTGGCCTTGATACATATCTTGATACCTTGGGCATCACACATGAATTCTCAGCTCCGTACATGCCATAGCAGAATGGCGTCGTCGAACGCAAGAACAGAACACTCATTGAGATGGCCAGAACAATGCTAGATGAATACAAGACTCCAAGAAAATTCTGGACTGAAGCCATTGACACTGCATGCCATACAATCAATCGTGTTTATCTTCACAAGCTTCTGAACAAGACATCTTATGAACTCCTAACTGGCAAGAAGCCAAATGTCAGTTACTTCAGAGTATTTGGAGCAAGGTGCTGGATCAAGGACCCACACCACACCTCAAAGTTTGCACCAAAAGCACATGAGGGCTTTATGCTTGGATATGGAAAGGATTCGCACTCCTACAGAGTCTTCAATCTCTTTCATTACAAAGTGGTTGAAACAGTGGATGTGCGGTTCGATGAGACAAATGGTTCACAAAGAGAGCAACTGCCAAATGTGCTAGATGAAATTCTAGCTAATGAATCAATCAAGCTTATGGGAACTGGAGATATTATACCTTCTGAAGCTCATCCTGAAGAAGAACTTATCATCTCAGCACCTGATCAACATGAAGACATTGCTCAGCCTGAAGACATTCCTCCCAACAACAACACAGATCAGCAAGAGCAAAGTCTTCGCCCTGTACATCCTCGTGTTGCCAATGAAGTGCAGATTGACAGAATAATTGACAGCATCAATGCACCTGGTCCACTCACTCGTTCAAGGGCAACTCAGCTAGCAAATTTTTGTGGGCACTTCACATTCGTATCAATATCAGAACCCAAGAAAGTTGAAGAAGCCTTCATGGAACCTGAATGGATTCAAGCTATGCAAGAAGAGCTTCAACAGTTTGAGCTGAATAATGTATGGGAACTGGTTAAGCGTCCTGATCCACGGAAGCACAACATTATAGGCACTAAATGGATATACCGAAACAAACAAGATGAGCATGGTCAAGTTGTCAGAAACAAAGCTCGTCTCGTTGCTCAAGGATATACTCAAGTGGAGGGCATTGACTTCGATGAAACATTTGCTCCTGTGGCTAGGCTTGAAGCCATACGCATACTGCTGGCCTATGCAAATCATCATAACATACTTCTATATCAAATGGATGTGAAAAATGCCTTTCTCAATGGCAAGATTGAAGAAGTGTATGTTGCACAACCGCCTGGCTTTGAAAATCCAAAACATCCTGACATGGTATACATGCTCAACAAGGCACTGTATGGCCTCAAACAAGCCCCTAGGGCTTGGTATGACACACTCAAGTACTTCCTGAAGAGCAAAGGCTTCATACCTGGTTCCCTGGATCCCACTCTTTTCACGAAGACATATGATGGTGAACTGTTTGCGTGCCAAATATATGTGGATGACATTATCTTCGGATGCACAAATCAGAAGTACAGTGAAGAGTTTGGATATATGATGCAAGAGCAATATCAGATGTCCATGATGGGGGAGCTGAAGTTCTTCCTTGGCCTTCAAATACGACAACAACGCAATGGCATCTTCATATCTCAAGAGAAGTATCTCAAAGATTGCCTGAAGAAGTTCGGTATGCAAGACTGCAAAGGCTTCACAACACCAATGCCAGCCAAACATCATCTAGGTCCTGACGACAATGGTAATGAGTTCGATCAAAAGGTATACCGCTCCATGATTGGTTCTTTGCTTTATTTATGTGCATCTAGGCCAGATATTATGCTTAGTGTTTGCATGTGTGCTCGATTTCAAGCAGCACCAAAGGAGACGCATCACTTAGCTGTGAAGCGAATTCTTCAATATTTGGCTCACACCCCAACTCTAGGATTATGGTATCCAAAGGGCTCAGAGTTTGATCTGGTTGGATTCTCGGATGCTGATTATGCTGGTGACAAAGTTGATCGCAAGTCTACATCAGGCACATGTTACTTTCTGGGACGATCACTTCTTCTGTGGATGAAGCAAACACTCAAGGACTATGGCATTCATCTGAAGCAAGTGCCACTTTACTGCGACAACGAAAGCGCCATCAAGATTGCCAACAACCTAGTTCAGCACTCAAAGACAAAGCACATTGAAATTCGTCATCACTTTCTCAGAGATCATGTTGTGAAGGAAGACATTGATATCATACACGTCAACACTGAAGAGTAATTGGCAGATATCTTCACCAAGCCCTTGGATGAGAAGAGGTTTTGCAAGTTACGGTGTGAGCTAAATATCTTGGAATCCTCAAATGTCCTGTGATCAGGCACACATCCTAACACTTATGCATATTAATGATTTAGATGTGCAACACACAAAGTAAAGTATTTCTTCAATCAATGAAGACATACACTCTAAGTGTGAATACATTAATGTGGAATTTGACTTCGGAGTGCCACGATAATTGTGCGCCGTGTCTGGGTCTAATACTTCCTATACGGTGGGTAACGCCACCACCAAACGTTCCATTTTGAAGTGTTTCACTCATGGCGTTACCTTGCAATATCTTCACATTTGGTTTGGCTTCGAACTCAACTTGTCTTCAAGTTTATCTTCACTATGTTGATTATATAGATATATACATACTAGTGTTATGTCCTCTACAGCATTCACTTATAGCTATGTCTTCTTGGTTGAAACTTTTGAACTAAGTGAATGTGATCGGACACTAATCTCTCTATGCTTTCTATCTCAAATTCTATCTCTCCAAGTCATATGCATTCTATTGAAACTGTCGAATGTCTTCACTACGTCCTTGTCAGCAGAAGATACAGAGACAACCATAAAGTCCATTTTCAATGCTCATTCCTCCACATAAAATCCGGAGAAGCAGGAACGACCGCCCGACAATTTAGTCGTGCGTGGGACGTGGAACAAACCCCAAACTTCCGCTAACTGGCCACGCGTTCCTCAGATGCGAACCGCCAGGGGCACCTGTGTAATAGCACAGTGCCGCCCCTGAGCCTATAAATTCACACTTACCGTGGTCATTATCTCTTTCTTCCACCCTCGCACGAACCCTAGTGCCACCGCTAGCACTCGACGACACCGGAGACGAAGCACTTCGCTGCTGCAACCTCTCCAACGCCGTCCTCACGCCGACCGCGGACATCGTCCTCTCCGCCGTCGCCGTAGGTGTTTTCCGTCGCCAAGTTAGGGCACGGAGGACTGAACTGCTCGGCATCAACTCCCACTTCCGTCTAGCAGTTCTAAGTGTGGTAACTTTTTACAGCCCCTTCTGATCCTATGGTTCTGTCACTTTCTACCATAAGAAGTTTGTCTTCACACAAGTTAGATCTCTTAATCTGCATCTCATAACATGCCTAGTATATTCACTTGTGCTTCATAAAGTAGTTAGATTCCTCACTTGTACTGATCTGTGGGTTCGTACAAATCTGGAACGAACTTCTTATCTATGAGTGAATGTCTTCGCAAGATGAGGTCAATGTCTTCTAAACTGATTAATCTTCAAAACCTTCTGAGAATGCATATGACCTCTTCCCCTTCCCTCGCACCTTAATGCTGTCACAGGTACATGTCCGTGGGAGAATCCTTCGGTTCTCATAGTCTGCATTCATTTGCAGAATTCCTACAACATCACATAACCTCTCCTGAAGCCAGTTCCTGTTGGTCCAGAAAAAGAAAGCCCTTGAAGCCATTGAAAGTTTTGAAGCCTTTCAAGTTAAAGTTTATGGCTTCAGAAGCAGCAGCAAGGAAGGGGGGCAGACAGAGACGTGAGGGAACTTCCAAAGATCTGCCTGAAGACTTGGCAGAAATGTACAAAACAGATGCAGAAGAGAGCTATGGGCAGCGCAAGACCCGAATCCAATGGATTCGACGCTATTGGGCAGAACAGTGGTTCAAATACCGCTTCGTCACTCAGGAGTATGCTGAGAAATGTGCCATCAAGAAGCCATGGGGGTACATCCTTTACAAAAATCTCATACCCAGGACCAGAGATGAAGCCATTGCTCAAGGCTTCTACCCATGCATGGTCCGAGGATCACAGCCTGATGATGCACATCCGTCGTCACTTCTCTGGTGTCGTGACGACAATCTATTCAAGCGCAACTACCAGTTTGCCCAACAGTCAGCGAAGCAGGACAAGAAGAAATATGGGTTAGACTTCAACCCTGGCCCCTCCGCACCAAGGGCAGATGGCACACGCGACGCAGAACCCAATAACATCGGTCCGTTTGCCAACCTTGAGGGCCTCATCACCTACATCCTAGTCCAAAGGGCTGCCGTGAATGACCCTCCAGCTGACTCTGAGTCTGATGAAGCTCCTGCTGTGCCGAAGCAAAAGCAGACGAAGAAACCAAAAGCTTCAAAGCCGGCCCCTGCCTCAAAAATCTCAAGGGCAAAGCCATTGAAAACTGCACCTCCTGAAGTCAGTGTGCAGTCTGAAGACGTATCCCGCGTCTCCAAGCCCCAGAAGGAAAAGGAGCCCCAGCAACAAACAGGCAAAGCGCTCACAGCTGCTGCCATTCTGCACAGCGAAGCCATAGATCTATCAAGTGATGAAGAACTTGGAGATGACGCTCTAGAGCAGCTCATCAAAAGCAAAGAAGAAGCTGAAATCTTCAACAATTTGCCTCTCTTTGATGTCGCCATCATCCACAGCTTCATCGATGAATGGTTTGACACACCAGACATAAGCTTCAATGATCTGCAGCTGCCCGTTGGCCTCAGTGTCGCCTTCCAAGGCGCAATTGCTTCAGAACTGGCCATTGCTCAGCGCATTGTTGAGCTGAAGCAGAAAATTGATCACGAAAAGGCTCAGTTCAAGAAGCACATGGCCAGGCTCAGCGTGCAGGAAGTGAAGAGCTTCAAAACCATGCTGCATGAGCTCAAAGAAAATTTTCTAAAGAAGCGTGCAGAAGCTCAGGGCTCACGTGAGCGGATGAAGTCTTTGGCAGAAAGATGTGTTCAAGCCTACAACGAGGCTGAAAAGCGCAAGGCACTTGGGCGTCCAGGCATCGACCCCAAGACGGCTGCTAAGAAGAAGAAGCAGCCTGCTGTGAATGAACCAGAGGCACCAAGGCAAGAAGTTGTTCCAATTGTCTTCCCCACCGCCACGACTGGCTCGAAGCCAAAGAGCCGGTCAACCGCTTCTGAGCTCAAGAAGACACGGAATGCAGAGGCTGAAGCTAGAAAGAGGAAACACTCTGCATCCTCTCCTTCTGACCCAACCAAGAAGCAGCGCAAGATCAAGAAAGCTCAGGCTGCTCCCACAGAGCCCTTGATGGTTGAACCCCTCTCTGTCATTCACCCCAATGCAGAACGTCAGCTGACAGTTCATGAGCTTGCTCCCACAGAGGCTCCTGAAGCTGAAGATATTCCAGCAGCCGGCACCACAGCTGCTGAAGACATTGGTCACAAGGACAATGTACAAGATGATGAAGCCCTTCCTCAGCTTGAAACAAGCGAACTCATCAGCATTGGTCGTCCTCTGACACCAATGGCACAAGATGAGTCATGGGAGGATCGCCCTCAGGAGGAAGAAGACTTTGAGGCCCAGCCCACTCCGACCCCACAAGCGTCGTCTGCGTTCCGTAGGCTTCGCAAAGGTCCAAGGCCTCAAGTCCATGCTGAAGAAATTCCGGCTGCATCAACCGAAGACAATGAAGAAGCACCACCAGAACCCACTCCCCCTCTCCATCAAGATGCAGTTCTCCAGGAGAACGTGCCTGAGTTTGCTCCTCCAACTACACAAGCGGAGGAAGAAAATGTTGCAGCTTCCACCACAAACACTGAAGCCAATGTGGAGCCCGCGCCACCAAATGCTTCAGCGGACAGCGAAGCTACTGAGCCAGACACTTCTATTCCTGAGTCTGCTACAGGTCCACAGTTTGATTATCATATTGAGCACAGGCCCCATGTCTAGAAGCCAGTCCCAAGGCTTCCAAGGTTCCCAGGTCCTGCATCAGCACCTGGCTCCTTTGATATTAACAGCTTCAAGGCAGACAATACTTTTTTCAACAGCTCCAAGAACCCCTATTCAAGGGAAAGGATTGTATCAGACAGGTTCTGGAGCTATTCTCAGCGCAGCTATTATTCATGCATCCTATACAACCAAGGTCGCATCTTCCCGCACAAGCGCCTTGAGGTTGAAGCCATTGCCAGTCTTCCCTGTCTTGAGGAAGCTTTGGATTGCTTTAGGCAAGTAGGTCTGCTGCCGTTTGTGACTGATGAAGAGCACTGGAATGAAGAGCTTCTGCTTCAGTTCTATGCCACCCTCCATATAAAAGGATACAATAGAGATCCGAAGACTTGGATCCTGGAGTGGATGACCGGCAATGTCCATCATGAAGCCAATGCATTTGATATCATTGAGCTCACCGGCCTGCCCACTCCAGGCGAATTCTTCGAGGAAGGCTGTCAACTACATTCTGAAGCTCTTGAGAGCATATTCCAGAGGCCTGAACCCAATATGAGTCAGATGCTCTCAATGATGAAGCCATTGCCCCATGATGCACCCTATCCTACTGAGTTCTTCGTTGAAGACCTAGAGTACCTGCCCAGGACCATATATCACATCATCCGGCGGACTCTCTGGCCCATTAAGGGACTCTCACCACATGCCAAGATTGAGGGTGCAATGAAGACTCTCATATTCTATATCCTGCATGGCAAATGCTTCAACACCCAGGATCTCTTCATACGCCAACTTGCAGTGTCAGGCTCAGAATTATTTGGTTTGAAGTTCTATGCTCCTTGGGTGATGAGGCTGATCAAACTGCACTCTGCGATCTCGTATCAGCCCTCTGCCCGAAACCATCGGATCTTCTTGCCAGATGTGGATACCTCTGATGAAGCCATATATCCCGAACCTGCCAAGCAACCAATAAGTCTTCAGAATGCAGAACACCAGAGCTTCACGCAGAATGTTGAAGGTGTTGAAGCCATATCCAGGGTATATCCGTTGGCTGGCACTACACGTGCACCAGCATCTACTGAAGCCATAGACAGCACAAATGCTCCAAGACCCAAGAAGCGTGCTCGTGTCCTCAATGACCGAGAGCTTCTTGTGGCCCTTCACCAAAAGCAAGATAGGCATCACGACTGGCTAAAGCGTCAGATGAAGAGCCTCTTGGTGGATGTCAATCGTCTTCGAAACCTAGCCACCAAGAATGCTTTTGTTACACATGAAACATGCCGTCGTACATGGAAAGGGCTCTCAATGATATGCACTGAAGCTGAACTTGAAGAGGATGGCTTCACAGAGCGCTTCAAGTTTGACACCACACCTCCTAGAAGGGTTGTGATGCGCAACACACCATCACTTGAAGACTCTGAGTTTTCTTCATTTGCTGCCACAGTCACTGCCAGAATCATTGATGAAGACGACGATGCTACATCACCGCCACCTGCTTCAGCACCTCCAAGCTCTGCACCGCCAAACAACTCCACCGACCCTGCTGCGCCTGGGAACGCGTAGAAAACTCTATGTCTTCAAACCTTTTTGGTCATTACTGACAAAAGGGGGAGAAGCATATGATGTTTATAGTCTTCAAGCGGGTCAATATGGGCGGGTGCCTTATGTTTTGTTATATTTTGCTTCGTGTTTACAACTCTTGTTTTTGCTTCATTTGGTTCTTTGAGTTGTAAACACTAAAACTCGATGGTCGTCTGCTACTTGTTTGCCACTCTGTTTGCGAAGATAAATTCCGCATGTGTGACGATAAATTCCGCACTTATCTCATTCTGCAGACGTCCATTTTCCATTATGCATGTCATTATCTTCATATAATTTCACATGCATAGTGGATTGTCATCATAAGCTGAAGTGGATCTCCACAAGTACAACCTGCCATGTGCATTTGCATTCCAAAAGCAAATTAACTTATATGCACATCTTCAGGGGGAGCCCTTGCAACTTATGAAGACAATTCCCTATCCTTTACAAACTTCACACTTTATATTCCCCGTTGAAAACTTCAACTAGTTTGTCATCAATCACCAAAAAGGGGGAGATTGTAAGTGCATCTAGTGCCACCCCTAGTTGGTTTTGGAGTATTGACGACAAACCTAGTTGAGGGACTAATGTGTTTGTGAGAATTGCAGGAAAACACAGGTAGAAGTCCCTCATTGATTCGGTTTTACTACCAGAGATGACCCCTAAAAATGTATGAAGACATTGAAGACAAAGGTGGTATATGAAGATATTCACATTGAAGGCTATGACAAAAGAAGACACGTTATGAAGCTTATGGAGCTCGAAGACTTAGATCTTTCGTAGTTCTTTTTCTTTTGTGTTGAGTCATAGGAACCACCGTACTGTTAAGTGGGGTCTAGGAGAACCAGTCAGAATGTCTGAAGTGATGCCTAAATCAAAAACCTATGTCTTCGAGTGAAGACAATGAGAGCGAATCTTGTCCAGAGCCGGACAAGTCAGCTTTGCTTGTAGCCCAAGTAAAGTTGCCATGAGAGTTCGAAATCTGACCGTTGAGACACGTGTCAGTTCCTTAGTGACCCAGGGTCATTTCGGACAAATCAGGTTGGGTTGCCAAGTGGCTATAAATAGCCCACCCCCACAACCATAAACGGTCGGCTGCTCAGATTTCAGTGCACGACTTTTGTCGTTTAAGAGCAACCCACCTCGAAGCCTTTGAGAGAAAATTCCTAGTGAGGAGAAAAGCCCTAACCACCCAGAGCCAGAGTAACTTGGGCATCACTTAAGTCTTCTTGTCTGTGTGATCTGAAGACTTATTACACTTGGGGACTGTGAATCCTCCAGACGGTTAGGCGTCGCGTTCAGAGCATCCAAGAGACATTGTGGATTGCCAGTGAACGAAGTTTGTGAAGGTTTGGGAGTCTACCTTGAAGACTTACCAGAGTGATTGGGCGAGGACTAGGTGACCTTAGCTCAAGGAGAATACGGTGAGGACTTGGTGTCCTGAACTGTGTGTTCAGGACTGGGTGTCCGGGACTGTGTGTCCTAAGGTTTAAATACCTAGCCGCTCCAACCAGACGTACAGTTGTCACAACAACTGGAACTGGTCCAACATATCATTGTCTTCAACGAGTCACTAGTTTCATCTTCACTTCCTTTTCTTACTGTTACTCATTGTGAAGCCATTGCATGCTTGCTTTATCTTTTGTCTTCCCAACGTGAATGTGTGATCTGTTTGGCTTCATAACTTCTTCCTACCTGATCCTTATTACACTGAAGCTGTTTGTCATTGTGCTTTCACTCTATTGAATACATGACCATGGCTGACCTAGTGTAATCTAACTTCCGCTGCATAGTAATAGGCATAATCTTCGCTGTTTGTCTTCATAACTCTCACGTTTTGAAGACTTTCATAAAAATCGCCTATTCACCCCCCTCTAGTCGATATAACGCACTTTCACTTCTCCTGTTTGCGGGTTGTGTGCCATGCACTTGATTAAGCACCCTAGGTTCTACTATGCGCCCTTGGTCCTGGCTTTAGGTAGCGGCTTGTCCCGTGCATAATCCATGTACGCGTCAACTATTCGAGCTCTTGCTATGGTGTCGCGCAACAAGGTAACACGGGATGTAAGATTGAGGCAGTGCTCATAGCAACCCACAGCAAGGCAAATGATGCCCATCAAGATTGACATGGAGCGAAGGTGGGCACAAAGGTGGACGTTGACTCCACATGAGTCTCAACAGTGCGCTCATTAGTAAGTGCAGCACGAGAAAGATCCTAGATATACTTTTCTTTGACAATAATGAACAATCTCAAGGAAGTAGCGAAGAGGATCAAGATCAGACATACGAAATTCACCATGACAAGCCTTCACGAGTAATGTACTTAAGAGTTGTCATGATTGACATGTAGACGAAGTGTTCGACCATGAGTTGAATGGTGGACTGAAAGTGCAGGATCATGAGCACTCACCAAAAACCAGCCGCAATCACCACTGAGACGAAGGGCTCAAACCAGGCACGAGGGGTTTGCTTAGGGCCATATAGACAGTGACGAAGACGACAGACCATGCCATCAGGAAGAGAACCCAGGTGGTGGCTACTTGTAGGAATTCTTGACATCAAGCTGAGAGATAGACTAGCGGAGAATAGAAGCCATATTGAGAAGTGTGCGAAGAGTGGTCGTGTGGGCCATATATATATAGGAGCAAATGTCTCATCGTAGTCATGACCATGTTCTTACTACTAAACGAGCTTTCTAACACTCAAGAGTATCATTAGTCTTAACCTTGTAGACCCACTTACAAGTGATGAGACAAGCACGAGGAGGAAGGGAAGTGAGATTCCACATGCCGATGCGGGCAAGAGCATTAATCTTCGATGCCATCACATGCAGCCATTTGATATGAACGACCTCGCGGTAAGAAGTCGTCTCGGGAAGAGCTGCACAGTAACCTTAGCGGTCAATAGGCAAAAGCGGGCGAGCTGGAAAGCCATAAGTAGGGTGAGCTGGAGGAAGTGTGTTGCCAACAAAAGAAGATATAATAGTCGAGGGAGATGGCTCATCAGAAGAATCCACAACATGCGGACCACGAGTGTAGTCAAAGTACCAAAGAGTGCCTTTACTATCTATTGGGAGGGAAGTACCATCGGCAGTAAGAACATGAATAGGAGAATCTGGAGGTGGATTGGAGGACAAATTGGAAGAATCATAAGTTGTATGACCAAGGATACATGGAGGTGTACCTGATATTGTAAAGTGGTCTCTTGGTACCATTACAGTAAGTAGCAAAACCTTGAAAACCTGTCGATGGAGAACCAAAAGAAGCAGCTACCAGACACTAACGTCCTGTAATCTCTAGCATAGTCTGGGGCTCAATGGAAGAGGTTGACGAAGAAGCATCACGAGACGAAGAATCACTCAATTTTCTAGAAGCGGTCGCAGATTGGGGATCGTTCCAACTGGTTTTTTAGTTTCATATTTTATCTGTTTTTCTCTATCTTTTTGTTTTTTGCCAAACCGGAAAGGTCGAGGAAGATGGACAAAGGTAGAAGTAAGAGACTCATCAAAAGACATATCCTGAGAAATAGGCATCTGAGGACCAACATGATCCCAACAATGATATCCCATGTGCTCATCGTTGTATCCTAAGAAGAGACACTCTACAGACTGAGCAGTTAGTTTGGTGCATTCATGT
Organism: Triticum aestivum; assembly: GCF_018294505.1. Lineage (NCBI taxonomy): Eukaryota > Viridiplantae > Streptophyta > Magnoliopsida > Poales > Poaceae > Triticum > Triticum aestivum. The sequence goes on along the minus strand of NC_057809.1, from coordinate 163,744,160 downwards.
GGGGCAAGAAGGACATAGCAAACATAACCAGACAATTGAAGTGCCGATTAATCAGGAAACAATCAAATAGACGCTTGAAAGGAGTGCCACCCCTTCAGAGCAGTGGATTGCTGAAGATTGATGTGATAGATGGAAGTGGAGACAGACTCGACCCAAAAGTGCGACGGAAGAGAGCTAGTGACTATCAACGGATGAGCCGTCTCAAGAAGGTGACGATGCTTGCACTCAACCATGCCATCGCCATTCTGAGCATGCGCACCAGGACAAGAGACCCGTGCAAGATTACCTTGCTCAGTAAGGACTACATGTAACAGCTTGGAGATATATTCTCGAGCAAAGTCAGCATAGAACACATGAATAGGCGTAGAGAACAGAGTGTGAACCATGGCAGCAAAAGACATATCTAGATATGACCTCACTACGGGGAGAAATAAAGCATATCAATGTGTGTCAAGATAAATCATCTATATATATATATATATATTCTCCAGCAGAGTCAGCATAGAACACGCGAATAGGCGTAGAGAACTGAGTGTGAACCATGGCAACAAAATGCTTATATATAGATAAGACCGCACTATGGGAGAAATCAGGGTCAGGCCGGCAAAATTAGAGTCCCTGTGGGAAACTCAATCCAACAATAGAGAATTAAACATGTGTAGTGTATATATCATAATGTCTTACATAGCAAGGAATATATTCAAGAATCATACCTATTCGAAGCTTGGTTGCATAGTCTTTACTTGAATAACAACATTCTTTTAGTGTTCTTTGAATTAAAATCTTCAATTATATCCTCGTAATCAATGTTCTCCAACACTTCACTCTCAAGTGCTATTGTGGCCAAATCAGTAACCCTTTGTTGTGTCATTGTAGTACACATATAGGACTTCAATAGCTTTAATTTTGAAAAGCTTCTTTCTGCTGATGGAACAGTCACATGAATGGTCAATAGAACTATGTATGCAATACCTGCATTGGGAAAACAATCATGTCACTTTAAAAACTTTAGAATTTCAATTGGCCCCATATCATCCTTTGGAATGGAGTCTTTAAGTAACCTCAACTCCACTGCAGTTCATTGGCATCAATGTCAGATTTGCTATCTTTTTTAAGGGCCGCCTCAAGATTATCACAAGAAGATTTCAAGCTCTCATTATCCAATGACTGCAATGATTTGGAAGTAAATAAGAAACGAAAATCTTTCTGCTAACCTCATATTGTTCAAATCTGCTTGTAAGTGACATAATTTCTTAATCAACAATAGTTGTAAAATAACCGTTTCTAAATGATTCCTCTGCAGACTATGTGGCAACATTTTTGTCATCTGGGTTCTCATCAAAATGTCTCTTTCTCTTAATTTCTCGTTTTTCATGAAATGTTGTACTAATAACCATATCAAGTGCAATCTTTTTGGCTATCTCCAATGCTTCTAACTAGCCACTTTCTCTATACCCTAAGAAAAAAAATCAACCCTTTCACTTTCTCAATAGCAACATCTATAAGCATATCCTTTGCTTGCAAGTGTTTGCTTACTAAATTAACAACATATAATACCTCAGACCAAATTACTATTGCCACTATAAATTCATACTCCCAGGTTCATTATTTGCCAAACCTTTTGCCTCGCTGCTCGTTTTATATCATTATCAGTTTAGGATACCTAAAATGAAAAGATAGGAAATATATGTTATAGTTGGAGATAGCCAAAGGAATTACATAATAATAAATATAATTTTTTTGGTACCTAAAGTATAGCCTCCCAAATGGCTGCACATTGAAATCTGATAGCTTTAACACACACAACTCTCCCAATATGCCAATATGTAGCTGGTACTAACTTGAGTGTCACTCCTATCTATGTGTTGGATGGTATCACAAAGTGTTAAATTATGGCGATGACAACCACAACCAAAATAGATAGCTCTAGGATTTACATTCAAAACTCTCCTTTGTACCCCATGATGTTTTCCTTTCATATCTGACCCATTATCATACCCTTGTCCTCTCACATTATCTATATCAGGATCAAGAAGCTTAAGTTCATTCTCTAGCACTTCTAAAAGTCCTTGCCTAGTCGTACCATTTATACATCTAAAAATCCTAGAAAGGATTCTTCTACACAAACATGACCTGAAGATGAATCCACATACCTAACAGTTGAAGATATCTGTTCTTGGTGGCTTGCATCAGGGTACAATCAAGTATGACCGAGAAATATTTTGCACTCTTTATTTTCTTAACAATCTCAAACCTAATAGCTGAAGCAAGCAATTGTATCAACTCATTCTAAATCTTATGATCAAGATGATGAGCATGAGTTTCTTCATTTGTAATACGACAATCATGCTCTTGAATAACTGTGTTAAATTCAGCCAACATCTCTACCAGACCCAAGAAATTCCCATTGCTGTCTTCATACAGTTTGCCGTTACTACCACGAAAGGCTAGATTATGCTTGGCAAGAAATTTAATAATGCAAACAATTTCGAACAAAATTTTTCTCTAGTGCTCCTTTTCATTCTCAAGTTGTCCTTGAGCATCTTTATCAATAGTTTGTTGCTTTTGCAATCTAGTAGTACAGAGCCCATACCAAGTGGTCATATTCAAAACATGATCTACACTTGTCTCATGCTCTTTAAGTGTTCTGCCAAGATGTATTCAATCATCACACCCCTCGTTTGCCAACTGACCTTTTCTATGCTCTTTTGTAAATAATTTACAACCAAAGCAAAATAGTCTATTGAGGTCCTTAGAATAGACAAGCCAATCTCTATCACAATGCTCCCTATTTGGCATAATTCTAGTATAGAATAGTGCAGAAAACCTGCTAGAATATCTATCCTTAGGACCTTTCTGAAATTGTGAGTCTCTTTTAGGGCCCTTTTGTGCTAAAATGTCAATCTGCTTAGGATCAAGAGAACCCCAATTTCTTGGATCAAATATATCAACATGAAAAGAAGCACCGACATCTGTGACAGGTGAAGTATTTGAGTTAACATCAATACTAGTTGTCCCGATGTCATCACCATTATTATCCATATCAATGTTTGTGTTACCAACAAGATCATCATCAACCTCATCATTATCTTCTTTCTCTACTTGTTCATCTCTATGATCATTGTCAACATCAGGGTCAACATTATTATCAACCGTGAGGTTGGTCCCGTGACTGATTATTAGAGGACACGTGTGGTTCTTCTGCAACAAACTTATCCATGGCTCCTTTTTGTAATCGACCTAACTTCTCTGGGTTTTTTTTCAAACGCTTTTGGTAACCGGATTCATGTTCTTTATCCCGAGAAGACATGACTTGGATCTAGAAACATGTATAGAAAAGATATAAAATAACAGAACTAACAACAAGCTATTGGCATAAATCAAAATTGCTATATGGAATGTGATCTACGGAACTCACGAATCGATGGACGACAGCTGGTAGAAGCGTCACGTGCTGAATTGGATGGGGGTGGACCGATGGTGGATCGCCGAGCTTCAAGCGTCGTATTGGAAAAAGAGGAGATGAGACGAACATACAAGAGATGAGGGCAGGAGGCGGCGTTGAATAGGACTCGTCCACTCAACCTGATGTCCTCGATGGCTCAATGCCTTGATTGCTCGACGCCTGGGCTCCATGGGAGACTCTATGCAGCCTGGACGGCTAGACACGCTAGTGCTAGCGGGGCGGCTTACGAGCCCATGCTGGATATCGAGTAGCAGGCCTGCTGGCTGCTGCTTGCTATGGGCTGCCTTGTGCTAGGAATTTCATGGCCCTTGGAAATTGGCCATGTTCCATCGCACGAACTGCACGCCCATGGGCCCAGGCCTGGAAGAAATAAAATATATCCATGTGTGTTCAGAGAAATCATCTACAAAGATAATATACTAGTGATGACCTCCTTCCAAGGCAAAGGGTGATGGACCCCAGACATCAGACTGAACAAGGTTGAAAGAACGCTTGCTCGTGCTCCTGCTCGCCGATGGTGGTGCCCGAGTGCGCGGTGATGCAGCCGCCTAACAAGGGAAGACAAGATGTGGGATCGAGGCAGCACACATAGTAACCCACAACCAGATAATGGATGCCCAGCCGGACTGGTAGGGAGCGGAGGTGGATACAAAGGTGGACTTTGAGCTTCATAGGAGTCTTAATAGTGCGCTCATCGGTAAGAGCAAGAAAATCATGGATATACTTCTCTTGGAAAATAAAGAAGCCATTAAAGGTAGAAGAAACCTCAATGTCAAGAAAGTACCGAAGAGGACCAAGATTAGACATAAGAAACTCACTATGACGAGCCTTCACAAAGGCAATGTACTTAGAATCGTTGTCGGTGATGATCGACATATAGAAGAAGAGTTCGCCCACAAGTTGAAATGTAGAAAAAAGTGCAGGATCCTGAGCACTTGCTGAAAAACCAGCCGCAATCACTATTGAGATGAAATGCTCAGACCAGACATGAGGGGTTTGCTTAAGGCCATATAGAGAGCGACAAAGATGACAAACCATGTCATCAGGAAGAGAAGCCGCAACGAAAAGTGTGCGAAGAGTGGTCATGTGGGCCATAGGGGCAAATGTCTCATCATAGTGATGACCATGTTCCCACCACTAGACGAGCTTTATAATGCTCAAGGGAACCATCAGTCTTAACCTTGTAGACCCACATACAAGTGATGAGACGAGCACGAGGAGGAAGGGAAATGAGATCCCACGCGCCAATGCGTTAAAGAGCATCAATCTCTGATGCCATCACATGGTGCCATTTAGGATGAGCAACAACGTCATGATAAGTCGTCTCGAGAAGAGCGGTGCTAGAATAACCATAGCGGTCAGTAGGCAGAAGCGGGCGAGCTCGGAAGCCATAAGTAGGCTAAGATGGAGGTGGTGCATTGCCAACAGAAGAAGACAATAGTCGAGGGTGGTGGCTCATCAGAAGAACTCACAACACGCGGATGATCAGTGTAGTAAAGAAGATGATGATGGGGAATCAATGGGGAAGCCTCAGGTGATGAACGAGGTGGGGAAGCCACAAGTTACAAAGGTGTGGGGTCTACAACAGTAGTATGGGAAGACAAGGTGGGATGGGTGGACGAGGGCAATACTTGAGTGATATGTGTATTTGAAAAAGTGAGGAAATAAATATCCTCAACGGGGGAGGTCAAAGGAGAGGATGGACAGGATATAAAGGACGAGACTCATCAAAAGTCACATCCCGAGAAATGTGCATCCGACGACTGACAGGATCCCAACACAGATAGCCCTTGCATCATTGTAATCTAAGAAGACACACTCAACAGACTAAGTAATTAGTTTGGTGAATTCATGGGGGGCAAAAAGAATGTAGCAAATGCAACCAAACAAATGAAGTGTTGAGTAGTCAAGAGAACAACCAAAAAGATGCTCAAGAGGAATGTCAGTCTATAGAGCAGAGGAAGGATTAATGTTGATGAGATAGGTAGAGGTAGAAGCTACCACAACCCAAAAGTGAGGTGGAAGAGAGGCAATAATCATCAATGCACGAACCGCCTCAAGAAGGCGACGCTACTTGCACTCAGCAACACCCTTCTGAGCATGAGCACCAGGACAAGAGAACTGAGGAAGTGTGCCCTGCTCAACAAGGAATCCACCCAGCAAATGAGATATGTACCTAAGGATCCTGAAGCCGCTGAGTTCCACATGAAGCACAACTTGCTCCAGGACACCATGCATTGCCCGTCGCTGACTATGTTGGTCCCGCTCTAAAGGAAAACGTGAATGTACTTCTCGACCACTGCAAGTGAACACAGAGGCAGTTACATGGTGATGGCTTGATAGACTGGGATGGAGAGAAGCACTAATTTGACAAGCATGAGCCAGCCTCCCATGTTTAGTAGATTCTCAATCCAAGTGGGGATGCAGTTGAGAACTTTGTCTAGAAGAGGCTACATGTGGACCGTGCAAATCTTGCACAAGGGGAGGCTAAGGTAGGTGCACTGGAGCACTGGGAAAGCACATGCGAAGCTTAGCTTAATCACTTAGATCTCGGCAATGCTACAATAGATTGGTGCAAAGGAACACTTGTCGAAGTTGGTGCATAAGCTCGACGTGCCACCAAGATCAGGTTGCTGCACGTCGAAGACAGGACGACGGCCATGTCAGCATTGTACACTAACATGAGGTGCTTGACGCCACGCCGGCACGATGGCTCTAACATGACAATGTTCTTCGCATGCACAAACATGGCGTTGAGCACCTCCAGCACAAAGAAGAAACAACAAAGACAAAAGGGGGTCACCTTGCCACAGGCCATGATGGTGAAGAATATGCCTCTCGGGCACCCTGTTGAGGGTGTCTATGGTAGAATCATCCACACCAACTCGTTGAATCAGCTGCCAGTGCCGGTTTGCCGTGAGACCATAGGAGGAAGGGCCATGCGACTGAATCGAATGCCTTCACAGTGTCAACCTTGAGCATGAGGGTTGCGATGTGTCTAATGTGCAAGCCCTTAGCGGTGAGCATGAAGGAGCTCTAGTTTTCCTTGATCAGTTTTGGGAGCCGAGGCATGACGTGGAGAGCAAGCAGCTTGGAGAAAAGCCTACCAAAGGTATGCGACAAACAAATCAGGTGGAAGTGTGCGACATGGTTTGAGTTATTCTTCTCTAGCACCAAGACAATGATGGCATCATTAGGCTTGACGAGGCAACCCGGTATAAGCAAATAGAGCTGGTGGACGACTACGGCAAGCTCATCTTTGAAGATCTCCAAAGCGAGTTGGTAAAACAACTCTACGAGGGATAGCGCAACCCATGATGGACGAGTAGTCTGCCAACGTCTACTCCTTATCCTCATGGGTCAAGGCGACAATACTGTAACGGGCAATGGCAACCATGTGATTTTTGCAGTGGCAGTGGCACGCATGGATGTAGAAGTAGCACGTGTTTGCGTCTTCCTCGGCTAGCTAGTGGAAGCGGAGGGCTGGTGGGGGATGATGCACTTGAGGGAGGCCAAACCAAGCAACTTAAGCTTCAACTCTTTGCGTAGATTAAACTCCTTTTGGGACAGCTGTCAGGACTCCTACACCGTGTTGAGCTAAAAAATGATTTCCTTAGCCATGAGTTGTTGTAGCTTGATGCTGCCAATATGCCGGTCGCTCCACAGCAGAACAACTGGTCTGGCTGCACCAATGTTGGTGACCATTGCTTGTTGCTCGAACTGTAGCGCCGCCTGATGAGGTTGATCTCGCGAAGCCTAAGGTCATCAAGGAAACGGTGAAATCTGCCCATCTATCTTCTTTCTAGGGTAGCGTTATTCTTACCCGCCCCACCTGCTAGATCAAGTTGGACTCACCGGTAACGACCCAAGGACCAGGTTGCGAGGAGCGCAACTCATCTTTTGGAGGAAAGCAAAGCGATTTGCATCATCTAAAGGACCACATATGGTTGACAATCACCAAGGGGTGCCTAAGGCGAACACAGAGGTCAAAGGTTCGAGTTAGTGCAACATTAAGGCCTCACAAGTTTCAAGAAGACCATGCCGAACTAAGGATGAGAGACGAGAGTAACACAAGTAACCAAGGCGATGATCTCACTGCTGAAAAGAGCTGGTAGGCAAGGCAACAGAGGTGGAGAGACTGGCGGCGGTGGAAATGGAGGGAAAGTGAAACTCAAGCTCCCAGAGGCCCTGGGAGTTATGACATCGGGGGCCAGCGTGCGGAGAATGTCAAGAGAGGTCGGGGTAGACCGAATTTGACATGGTAGGAGTCCGTTAAGAGAGACCTGAAGGACTGGAGTATGACCAAATAACAAGCTATGGACAGGGGTGCGTGGAAGCTTGCTATCCATGTCCTAGAGCCATGAGTTGGTTGCAAGATCTTGTGGGTTTCACCTCTAGCCTACCCCAACTTTTTTGGGACTAAAGGCTTTGTTGTTGTTGTTGTAGCGAGGAAAAGAAATTTTGGACGTGGGTATTGCGAGCTAGCCTCCTTGCAGTTTCTGGGAAGCGCGGGCTCCACTACCAGCAGCATCGAGGTCGGAGGCGAGGGTCGATCGGTTTGTGCCGCGAGCGGGCGGTTTTGTGTTGGGTGTCCTCGTCGGTGCTTGGCTTTAGCCATGGTGGAATCGGGGCCTCGGCTTTTCCACGACACATTACAGCGTCCCTACTGTTGTGCTTCTGTTCTTGGTTGATTCGGGGGTGGGCATCAACGTCTGAAATTGACTGCAGAGGATTCGGGCCTGGGGCATTGTATCTTCCTGTTGGTGGAAGGCCTGCGTCCCCTTGAGGCTGGTACGGATTCTGGCAAGGACAAAGTTTTTCTCAGCCCTTTTTCATTGCATGTGCATTCTTTAGAATCATGTATATTCTTCAGTAATGCTCCCAAATCTCTTCTCACTCCAGAAGTCCAGCTACAATGCATCACGTAATTTTCTTGTTTAGTTGCCATTAGCCAACTTCACAGAATTCAACTTGGATTTATTTGAACGGCAATGTCTCGAGCTTTTGGGGAGAAACAATAATTACGTGCTTAGCTAGTGCCATACCAACACTTTGCCATTGTGAGGATTTGCATCCCACCTCTACCCCAATGTCATAAGTAAAATTATTGTGATTATCCATCTGATGACATGAGTAATTTAACTTTTGTTCTATGTTTCATGTTGTCTGGAGCAATGCTTGGCTCCTAGCAGTTTCCAGATGGATTTATTTCCATTGCAATGAGAACGACTGTCAATATTTGCTGAATTTTTGGTCAACTCAACCCACAAACCAAGAGGACTTAACCCTCTTCTCCTTGATCTCCTTGATAGTCCAGCAATCAGCAAGTTGAAAAGATTTAAATCAAGGTTCCATGATAATTCTTTTGAATCTCCCTATATGGTAGGCTTTTCAAATATTCCATTTCAAACTAAAGGTGCATTCCTTTTACTTCCGGTAATAGTCTCTATGTATTTTTAATTGTCTAACCTTATGTGCATAGGGTTTCTTTCACACGGGAGGTAAAGATGTTCCTTGTACAATATTTAGGTTTTGCAGAAAAATATTGTTTTAATTGGCTGTTGTTTGCCTGTCAATCACACAAGCCTTTATTTATATTAGGCCTTAGATGCTACTCCCTCTGTAAAGAAATATAAGAGTGTTTAGATCACTATGGAGGGAGTACTAAGTACTAACTGTTATCCCTTTGTAATAGAAGAGCATAATTTCCACTCCCTAGTTGTTGATCATATTTCTCTGTGCCACATTCTAGTTCCAAAAATGCATGTTGATGGTCCACCTTGTTGATTGCCTGCTGATATTGTGAGATATTTGATTATGCTTGATAATATTAGTAGCGAAGAGTGCCTCATTAAAAATCTTAGTTGGAGAGTGAAATTTGCGTTAGTAGTATGTACTGAATTTTACGACAGTCATAAGATGAAATTGTTCCTGTGAAACTGAGGACTGAAAGAGCTGATTCTGGTGCTCAACAGTATGATATTTTAGCCCCTGCATAAATTGTGGGAAATCCCATGTACATGGAAAATGAATGTAACGCCCACGATGCGGCTATATCTCCCACGTGTCGAAGCACGACTTAGAGGCATAACCGCATTGTAAGCAATGTCGCAAGTGAGGTAATCTTCACACAACCCATGTAATAAAAAAGGGAAAGAGATACATAGTTGGCTTACACTCACCACGCCACACAATAGCATAAATATCATTACATTCATCCAGTTACACTCAAGGTTCGACTACGGAACCGAAATAAAGAACAACCCCAAAAGCGACAAAGTCCCCGATCGCCCCAACTGGGCACCACTACTGATCGTCTGGAAAGGAAACGTAGTATCGTCCTGAGACCTCAGCGAACTCCAACATGAGCTTAGTCGAATCACCTGGAGCAGAATCATTGGTCCCTGCATCTGGTTTTGAAGTAATCTGTGAGTCACGGGGACTCAGCAATCTCAAACCCTTGCGATTAAGACTATTTAAGCTTATAGGAAGGGTAAAAGATATGATGTGGAGCTGCAGCAAGCGACTACCATATATGGTCGCTAACATACGCAAAAGAGAGTGAGAAGACAAGGCAAAGGCACGGTCGAAGAACTATGATCAAGAAGTGATCCTAGAACAACATACGTTCAAGCATAACACGAGACCGTGTTCTCTTCCCGGACTCCGCCGAAAAGAGACCATCACGGCCACACACTCTGTTGATTCATTTTAATTAAGTTAAGCTTTAGGTTATCTACAACCGAACATTAACAAATTCCCATCTGCCCATAACCACGGGCACGGCTTTCGAAAGTTCAAATCCCTGCAGGGGTGTCCCAACTTAGCCCATCACAAGCTCTCACGGTCAACGAAGGATATTCCTTCTCCCAAGACAATTCGATCAGACTCGGAATCCCGGTTACAAGACATCTCGACAATGGTAAAACAAGTCCAGCAAGACCACCCGCTGTGCCGACAAATCCCGATAGGAGCTGCACATATCTCGTTCTCAGGGCACACCGGATGAACACTACGTACAACTAAAACCAACCCTCAAGTTTCCCCGAGGTGGCGCTGCAAGTGGCTCTGTTTTGGACCAACACTCAGAGGAGCACTAGCCCGGGGGTTTAAAATAAAGATGACCCTTGAGTCCGCGAAACCCAAGGGAAAAAGAGACTAGGTGGCGAATGGTAAAACCAAGGTTGGGCCTTGCTGGAGGAGTTTTATTCAAGGCAAACTGTCAAGGGGTTCCCATTATAACCCAACCGTGTAAGAAACGCAAAATCAAGGAACATAACATCGGTATGACGGAAACTAGGGCGGCAAGAGTGGAACATAACACCAGGCATAAGGCCGAGCCTTCCACCCTTTACCAAGTATATAGGTGCATTAAAATAGACAAGATATAATAATGATATCCCAACAATAAACATGTTCCAAACAAGGAACAAACTCCAATCTTCACCTGCAACTAGCAACGCTATAAGAGGGGTTGAGCAAAGCGGTAACATAGCCAAACAACGGTTTGCTAGGACAAGGTGGGTTAGAGGTTTGACATGGCAATATATGGGAGGCATGATAAGCGAGTGGTAGGTATCGTAGCATAGGCATAGCAAAAGAGTGAGCATCTAGCAAGCAAAGATAGAAGTGATTTCGAGGGTATGGTCATCTTGCCTGCAAAGTTCTCCGCGTTGACGTTAGCTTGATCCTCGTAAACGTACTCAACGGGCTCCTCGATCATGTACTCGTCTCCCAGCTCTACCCAAAGCAAGAACACAAACAAAGGGGAACACAATCAACCACGTGCAATGCACAAACAACATGATGCAAAACATGGCATGAGATGCGGGATGTGGTATGCGATGCATATGCATGCTTTGTAAAGGAATGATTGAACCTAGCCTCAACTTGGAAAACCAAGAGTGCCACTAGAAAGAGGAGTTGATTTCGGTCGAAATCGATATAGATCACCAGAATCGGATGCATGGTTTGGAAATGACAAGCAAAACAAATATGGCACCGATCTGCGATTAACATCACGAGGCCATCTAAATGCATCAAGAACAACATGCTACAGCACTCCAACATAGCAACAAAATACATGACAGGTATCCACTCATGATGCTTGACAAAAGATGAACGCTGAGCTACGGCTAATTCACTCAATAGCAGGTTCAGACAAGCATGACAAAAGTGCAAAAGATATCAGGTTACAGACTTAGTGAAAATAACATCAAGTCAGGAATTTAACATCAGGAAGCAATGTTTATAGCAAGGTAACTACATGCTACAGGAACATATCATGGCAAAGCAAGGCATGTCATGAAGCTACTCAAAGCATAAAAGAAAAGTCCCTTACTGACCATAAGCCAAAAGGGATCAGAAAATACAATGGCAAGCATGCGAACATAGCAATTATCGTTAACAGATTCAGACTTAGCAGAAAACTGAAACATGGCAAAACAGATATCAAGTAGGCATGTTTACGAGATCGATGCACTCACCACAAGGCATCGCATGACAAACTAAGCATACACCCAGCAAGTAGACATGGCATAGAAGCTAAACATGGCAAGAACAACAACATAGCATGCACATATCAACTACAACAAGCTCGGCAAAAATGCTTAACACGTAAACATTCTGCCAGGAACATTTTATAGCAAAAGTAGAGCTCGATTGACTCAAGCTAGGGTGCTCCATAAATGCAAACAAAGACATGGATGGATAGAGCACCACAATATCTACAAAACATCCTTACTGATCATGCTCAAAAGAGGCATGGATCAATCTGTAGCAACAAGAACAAATGGCATAAAAATAATGAGAGGGCAAAGACTTAGAATATTTTAAGTCCCTGGAATCAACAACATTAAGAGGGCTACTTTGCATGTTTGTGCTAGTCACCACAGAGATCACAAAAATACATGGCATACACCCCTGTAAATATGGCATGGCATACTTCAAAACTCATGTAGAGCTCAAGATCATAGGAGGCACACAACAATCATGACAAAAATTACAAAAGTGCATTTGCTGATAAGAATCTGAAACTAAAAAAAACTAGCACTCTTCCAACAACACTTAGGGCATCAAGATGAGCTCAAATGAACATGATGCAATGAGATGAAATGAAGTACACGTCGAGACGAACATTTCGATATGCTACACGCCCAAAATGGAGCCATAGTTGCAGAGTTATGAAGCGATGAAGTATGCAAAAATTACTGGAAAGGGAAAAAAGTCAACACTAAATATCCGGATCTGGATTTGAGGCATGGTTCCCGAGGTTCGCCGGCCGGAACTATAGTTGCGGCGGTCGGAGCTCGCCGGGGACTTGCCGGAGAGACCAGAACCGAGGTAGAGGCAGGCGGCGGTTGAGGGCGCGGTCGCCGGCGTCGGTTGGTGGTGCGGGCTTGCCGGAGTAGGTTGGTGGCGCGGGCTCGCCGGAGCAACGGCGAAAGAAGCGGGCGGCGGCGCGGCGAGCCGGCGCGGGGTCGACGGTGGCGCGCGAGGGAGACACGGGCCGCGATGGAGAGGAGGCCGGAGTGGACACGTGTCACGCCCTGGTTGGGCGCGGGCGGCAGCGGCGTTTTTGTCCGGCCGGACCGGACGTGTCCGGCGCGGCGGAGGAGCGGGGAGCTAGGGTTAGGGTAGGAAAGATCCGCAAATTTCAGAGGGGGGCTATATTTATAGGTAGGAGGAGCTAGGAGGCTCCAAATTGAGCACGGTTTTCGGGCACAAGATCGTGATCGAATGATCTAGATGATGGAGGAGGTTTATGTGGGCTTTGGGCCACTTTGGAGGGGTGTTGGGCTGCAACATACACGAGGCCTTCTCGGTCCCTCGGTTAACCATTGGAGTATCAAACGAAGTCCAAATGGCACAAAACTTGACAGGCGGTCTACCGGTAGTAAACCAAGGCCGCATGACAAGTCTCGGTCCAATCCGAAAACGTTTAACGCCCACACACGAAAAGAGGTAGAAAGGGACACCGGAGGACATAGGAGCACTGTAATGCAAAACGGACAACGGGGAAAATGCTCGGATGCATGAGATGAACACATATGCAAATGCGATGCACATGATGACATGATATGAGATGCATGACAAAGACAAAAGCACACGAAGACAAAAACCCGACAACAAGGAAATAAAATAACTTAGTGCCGGAAATAGCAAGAGTTGGAACACAAATATGGCAAGTTACATACGGGGTGTTACAACACTCCACCACTACGAAAGGATCTCATCCCAAGATCTAGGTCTGGAAAAACTCCGGGTATTCAGAACGGAGGTGATCCTCGCGTTCCCAGGTGGCTTCATGGTTGGAATGATGTGACCACTTGACTTTCAGGAATTTGATAGACTTGTTGCAAGTCTTGCGCCCAGTTTCTTCAAGAATAGCAACGGGGTGCTCATGATAAGACATGTCTTCTTGGAGATCAATCTCTTCGAAGTTTATGGTGCGGTCAGGAGTCTTGAAACACTTGCGGAGTTGAGAGACGTGAAACACGTCGTGCATGTTTGCAAAGTTGGAGGTAAGCTCAAGTTGATAGGCAAGATCGCCTCTTTTGCTGATGATCTTGAAAGGACCCACGTATCTAGGGGCAAGCTTCCCTTTGATACCGAAGCGACAAGTACCTTTCATTGGAGAGACGCGGAGGTAGACATGGTCTCCGGTCTCAAAAGCCAAGTCAGGATGCTTGCTATCGTAGTAACTCTTCTGGCGCGATTGCGCGGCTTTGAGATTATCACGAATGACTTTGCACATTTCTTCTGCCTCTATGATCAAGTCATTGCCAAGAAGTTGACGTTCACCAAACTCTGACCCGTTAAGAGGAGTACGACACTTCCTGCCATAGAGAATCTCAAATGGGGCCTTGCCCGAACTCGCTTGGAAGCTATTGTTGTAGGAGAACTCGGCATATGGAAGACAATCTTCCCACTTCATACCGAAAGAAATGACGCAAGCCCTGAGCATATCTTCAAGAATCTGATTTAATCGCTCGACTTGGTCACTAGTTTGAGGATGAAAAGCTATGCTGAAACGAATGTTGGTGCCCATGGCCTTCTCAAAAGAATCCCAAAACTTGGAGGTAAAGATGCTGCCACGATCTGAAGATATCAACTGCGGAATGCCGTGCAGAGAGACAATCCTGGAGGTATATAGCTCTGTCAACTGAGATGCTGTGATAGATTCTTTGATAGGAAGAAAATGAGCCACTTTAGTGAGCTTGTCGATGACAATGAAGATAGCATCATTGCCATGCTTGGACTTTGGAAATCCAGTCACGAAGTCCATCTCAATATGGTCAAACTTCCATTCTGGAATGGCAAGAGGTTGGAGGAGACCAGCTGGTCATTGGTGTTCTGCTTTCACTCTTCTGCAAACATCACATTCATTCACGAGCTGAGCAATCTCGCGCTTCATTCGAGTCCACCAATACGACTGCTTGAGGTCCTGGTACATCTTTGTACTTCCAGGGTGGATAGAGAGGAGTGAATTGTGAGCCTCATTCATAATGACTTCATGAAGGTCACCTTTAGGCACAACAATGCGATCCTCGAAGAATAGAGTATCCTTGTCATCAAGACGATATCACTTGTACTTGGGTTGACTCTTGGCAATCCCAATTTTCACCTTCTTCACCATAGCATCAAGAAGTTGAGCCTCGCGAATCTGATCTTCCAAAGTTGGAGAGACTTGGAGGTTGGCAAGAAATCCTTGAGGAACAACTTGTAGATTGAGTTTGCGGAAAGCTTCACAAAGCTCCGGTTGGTAGGGCTTGATAATCAAACTGTTGCAGTAATCCTTCCTGCTCAATGCGTCAGCAATTACATTGGCCTTGCCTGGAGTATATTCGATACTCGGATTATACTCTTGAATCATTTTGACCCAACGAGTCTGCCAGAGGTTCAGGTTTGGCTGAGTGAAGATGTACTTGAGACTCTTATGATCAGTGAAGATGTCCACTTTTCGTCCCAATAAGAGATGTCTCCAAGTTAAAAGAGCATGGACGACTGCCGCCAACTCGAGGTCATGAGTGGGGTAGTTCTTTTCATTGGGCTTCAACTAGCGAGAGGTATAGGCCACAACTTTCTTCTCTTGCATCAACATTGCACCGAGACCTTGAAGGGAAGCATCACAGAAAACTTCGAACGGTTTGGATGCATCAGGAGGAGTCAGAACTGGAGCAGTGACTAACTTATCTTTCAGGGTGTTGAAAGCGAGGTCACATTCAGGCGACCAGACGTACTTCACATGCTTCTGGAGAAGGTTGGAAAGAGGCTTCACGACCTTTGAGAAGTTCTCAACGAACCTTCGACAATAGCTTGCGAGCCCAAGGAAACTGCGGAGTTGCTTCACGTTCTGAGGTGGTTCCCAATTCACAATTGCAGACACCTTCTCAGGATTAACAGCTATGCCCTTGGTGGAGATGATATGCCCAAGGTAGAGAACCTCATCGAGCCAAAACTCGCACTTTGAAAACTTTGCATAGAATAGATGTTCTCTGAGTTTATCCAGCACCAATCTCAGATGATTGGCATGATCCTCCTTGTTCTTGGAAAAGACCAAAATGTCATCGAGGTAGACCAAGATGAAGTCATTTGTGTAGGCGTTGAAGATGAAGTTCATCATGTGAGAGAATGTTGGAGGAGCGTTGACGAGGCCAAAAGACATGACAATGTATTCATATGAACCATAGCTTGTTCTGAATGCTGTCTTGGGGATATCTTCTTCACGAATGCGAATCTGATGATAGCCCATACGGAGATCAAGCTTGGAGAATACTTGAGCACCTTTGAGTTGTTCAAACAGCTCATTGATGTTCGGAAGTGGGTACTTGTTCTTTATGGTCTTCTTGTTCAATGGACGGTAGTCGACACAAAGTCGGTCCGTTCCATCCTTCTTCTTGACGAAAAGAACACTACAACCCCATGGAGAAGAACTTGGTCGGATGAGACCCATACGCTCTTGAATATCGAGTTGCTTCTTCAGCTCCTTCAACTCTTCAGGTCCAAGCTTGTAAGGATGTTTGCAAACCGGTTCCGTGCCAGGCTCAAGATCGATGACGAATTCAACTGGCCGGTGCGGAGGCATTCCTGGAAGCTCTTCTGGAAAGACGTCTTGATATTCGCAAACGAATGGAATATGAGATATGGCATCCAGCTCGCCCTTCTCGTTGAGAGAAAAAAATCGAATGGTATCATCACGAGCGGCAAAGACGATTACATCCTTAGACGAATGTGTCAATTGAATCTGCCTGGCAGCACAATCAAGCTGAGCCTTGTGCTTAGAAAGCCAATCCATTCCAAGAATAAGATCAATATCCGAGTTACCAAGGACCACTGGAAAATACAGAAACTTACAGTCGTCCAACATGATAGTAACATCCGGGACGCAATTGTTAGAAGTCATTTGCTTGCCCGGGGACACAATCTTCAATGGGAAAGGAATCTTTTCGGTCACAAAATCATGCTTGGCAACAAATGGTCTTGAAATAAAAGAAAGCGATGCACCAGTGTCAAAAAGAACTTTTGTAGGAACATCGTTAACAGGAAGGTTACCCATGATAACTTCTGACGAGTCCTCTGCCTGAGCTGAATTCATCATGTTGACCTTGGCGTGCTTGGGGTTATGCTTGACCACTGCAGTACTGGCAGTTCTCACAGGAGGAGGAGGAGGAAGACGCCTCTGATTGAAGCATTTGTTGGCATAGTGACCCTTCTGCTGACACTTGTTGCACGTGACCTCCGAGAGCCGACGGTGATACGGAGCACTTGATCTTGGAGCATGAGACGAAGTCTTGTTCTGAAAGCCTGGGTTGGGTGGGTGGGAAGATCCATTGCCACCTTTGCTCTTCTGCTGATAAGGCTGACGGAACAGAGGAGGAGGCAACCAATACTTTTGCTGCTTAGTTGCCACTTGAGTTGAGGAAGAAGCAGTTGCATCCCTGACTCGTTTCTTGGAAGCATCACACTTGAGTTGAGCAGTCTCTTGTTTCAGTGCCATGTTGTAAAACTCATCGTACTTCCGCGGCTCAAAAAGCACGAGAGCTAGTTGCAGATCTTCTTTGAGGCCACCTCTGAACTGATAAATCATGCTCTTCTCGTCAGGGACGTCTTGCTTAGCGAAACGAGCGAGCTTCTTGTCGTGGAATTGACACGGCAGATGTACTAGAGCAAGGACTTAATCATAGGGCCATCGCACTAGGAAGCTTAAAGGGGTTAATCGGGACAAAGGACACGAGAGGGTTTTATACTAGTTCGGCTCCTTACGATGAAGGTAAAAGCCTACATCTAGTTAGGATTGATATTGCCGAGGTTTCGACTTCCAAGAGGCTCAACTCGCCGACTTGGTTATCGACTTCGTTGTTTCCCGCTCTAAACCGCCACCGGGTCATCCCCTTATATACACGGGTTGACGCCAGGTGGCCTACAGAGTCCCAGCCGGCTCATAATCGTGTCTGACTCGGTGACTTTCTTTACATGTCTTTCTGTACAAGTATTTCCTTATATGTGGCGGTTTACTTACAATATCGGGCCTCAAGCCGGCCCCAGGCCTTTGGGCCTTCCATAAGACTTAATAAACTACAAACTTGGATGTTTACTGAGCTTATTGCGTAACCCGCCATTGAAGCTGACCCGGCCCCTCCTGGGCGGGTCTCAATTGATAGTAATATCCCCAACATTAGGCCCAGGTTGACTTTGAACTTTGTTCTTTGTCAATCTTCAATACTTAGTCAGAATCCATCCTCTGTCTGAAAACTTCTGTAACCCGCTGTGACGTCATCTTTTGAAAACACAAAAACCTTCATGACGTCATCTTACAACGGATCTTTCATTTTTTAATACCTTCCGAGAATCAAGGCATCTGTTTAGTTCGATAATTATTATTAGGTCTCTTTGATTTTCGCGCCCGCCTGTTCGCATATGCCCTTATAGATAGGCACGCGGCCGGTCCTTCCCATTCTCCTTTCTTCCTCATCTTCTTCCTCTCGCAACCTCCGTCGCTGCTCGAGCTCCGCCGCACCGCAACTCTCATCGTCGTCGTCAAGCTTGGCCGCTGCATTACCCCGAGTCCGACCAGAGGACGCGACGACTCTTCGCGGCATGCCTGCATCTCGTAAGTTTTATTCTCTCACACACCTAGATCTGTTCTAGGTTTGCAAGTTCTTCAGTGTTCTTCACCTGTTCACCATGGATCATCTTGTAGATCTTCTCCGCAACTTCTTTTGATCCAAAGAAGAAATATAACTCGTGCGGTAGTTGTTTGGTATTTATTTTTGATGTCAGTAGATCCCTTTTGTCTGTATAGATGCTTCTTTACAGTCGATGAACTCATCTGTACTAGGTTTTTATGTCTAGAATATTTTCCTTTTTGAAACAGCCTTTTGATCCAAAATGATAATGATAGCTTGGTGAAACTTGTTTATGCCAACACGTAGCTGAATCTGTTTTCCGAAGAAATCTGTAGTCATGGCGGCTTACCATTCCGGCTTTATTTTCCTTATATGTAATTAGCCCTTAGTTAAGCCGCCGTTACTTGTTTTAGAATTTCAACCTTTAACTGTTAATTGACCCGGCACTTTATTTTTCCTTTTCCAGTCCCTTGTTCATCATGCCGTCAAAGACACCCACCATCTGCAATTGGGTTCCCTCAACCATAACTGAGGAGCGTCTGAAAGAGTTCTTCCTCGTTGGGTTTCTGCCTTCAAAGAATATCATGTCTTATCGTGCTCCTGACCCGGAGGAAGAACGTCCCAATCCAAAAGACAGAGAAGTGATTATCTTCACTGACCACATGAACCGTGGCTTTTCACCACCCGGTTCAAAATTCTTCAGAGAGGTCCTTCATTTTTTCAAACTCCATCCTCAGGACCTTGGACCCAATTCTATTTCCAACATTTGTAACTTCCAAGTGCTCTGTGAGGCATATCTTCAGCAAGAGCCCACCATAGAGCTGTTTAGAGAGTACTTTTATCTGAATCGTCAGAATGAATGCACCAATGGTTCTAGCTTAGAACTTGGAGGCATCTCGATTCAGCGCCGTCAGGGTGCTGTTTTCCCTCTCATCGTCTTACCGAGCCACCCAAAGGACTGGAACCAAACTTGGTTTTATTGTCAGGATACTTCTCCAGCAAATGAGAAGCCTCTGTCGGGTTACCGCCCTAGTCGTGTTGACTCCAAGTTCACCCTTCCGGATAAGCTTACCGTCGCTGAACGCAGGAAGCTTCTTCCCTCCATTAGAAGAATCAACGGCTTTTTGGGTAATGGTTTAACCGGAGTAGATCTGACCTGTTGCTGGATCTCATGGTGGGTTATTCCATTAAGTCGTCGATCTCAACTGATGTATGAATATGACGGAAGCCCAGACAACCCTCTTCGTCACAGCCCAGTTGAACTCGCCGAAGAAGACATTGTTTCGATGTCAACCCTTTTGGTAAATGGGAAGTATGAAGATTGCAGTATTGTTGGGTTGAGTCCCTTCTGCAAGATTAATCCGGCGCCAGAAGTAAGTACATTCTGATCTCTTTTTCTTCGTGTTTTGCCTAGCTATTAGTACTTAATACTGATCTTTCTTCTTGTCTTTACAGGCCAATTCTGACTTCTGGAAGGTGAAATATGACCACAAAGCTTCCAAGAAGGCGAAAGCCGCCGCTATGAACACCAAGAAGACGACCCAGAAATCAAAGAAGAAGAAGAAAACTACTGCTGAGGATTTAATGAAGCTTGATGACTCGTCTGACTCAGAGGTAGCCCTTGATTCCCTTGGTCAACTTTTTAACAATCTTATTGATACTGATCCTTACCAGGATGACACTGGGGCTAGTCAAGCCGGGGAACCAGAGGTAACTATCATTTCCTCCGACTCAGAGCCCTTACCAAGACACAAAGTTCGACGAGTGATCCGTAAAGTAAGGTTTTCTAACCCCTTAGCTCACTTGGATCCCAACTTTCATTTGAAAAAGCAGCAGCATGAAAGCCGTCGTGAAGTTGAGATCGAAGATGAGCCGGCTGTCGTCCCTGAACAGACCCCTCAGAAACGTCCGAACGAGGTTTACTTATTACTGTCCTTACCTTTGTTTTAATGAATCCTGCTCCTTGTATTTTATTTGACTTCTTTCATTTACCTTTTCAGGAGGTGTCTCATTCCTCGGGCGACTCATCACAAACACAATTTCCGGCTTTCAAGACTGCTCCTGGGTAATTAAAAATCCTCTTTTCTTCCAAGTTTAATCAATTGTTATCTTAATGCTGACTATCCTGCAATATTTTTCTTTAGCGGTCAAGCTAAGTCCAAGAAAGCGAAGGCAACAAAACCAGTGGAAGACCCGCCAGCACTGGCATCTGAGCCGGCTAGGCCACCTTCTCCATTAACTGTCGCCCCAGAAGACCCGCCTATTGTTCATGAAGCAAATCCTCCAGAGCCATCCCTTGTCAAGAACACTATTACCCCTTCTGCAGCTGGTCCATCAAGCTCAACCGGCCCACTGTCTCCCCGTGTTCAAGATGTTCAAATTACTGGGAGCCGCTATGTTGAGCCGGGGAACCCGACGGTATTGGCACGGTGCACAACTAAGCAAGAAGCTTTGGAGAGGTGGAAGGTTCGTCTTGATGTTGCCAACTATGACCGTCTTAATGCCAGTGATATCTTATCCGGCTATCTCAGTCATGTACACTCTAGTCGTGATTCTGAGATTGAGATGGTCAAGCAGCTTCAATTGAAGTATGAGGTATGTAGTTTCCGGTTTACGAATATTCCTTCAGCCCCAAGTCTGTAGATTATGAGAGAAACAGAATAACCTGTAGACTTACAATATAGACCGATACCTTTACTTCTGAATCTTTGCCTGATATTGGTAGAACAAGACTTCACCCATAGTCCCCAAGGACTGGTTTATTTAATCATTAGTGAATCAGTACTTCAGAATTGAACACCATCTGTAAAATACTTAACATTCCGGTTTATCTTTGATAACCTTGCTGAACTGTGTACATTAGCCCCCATGTACCAAGTGTTGTTACTTTGTAAAGGACTTGGGACTTCTAATATGCTAGTAGAGTCATAAAAATTTGATTTGGCATACATTAGCCCCCAAGTGCCAAGTGGTTTATTCGTAAAGTACTTGGGACTTTGAATTTTGAATATGTATACTAGAATTTAAAACCAAATCTTGACTTATCTGAATGTCACATAATGCATTATCTGAACTGAACTCCCAATTGACTGACGCAAAGACCCGGCTAGCAAGCCAGGAGTCAGAAATCAAATCTTCCACCTCCAAATTGCAAATGAGCCTCTCTGAAACGGAGACTTTGAAGACCAACTTTGCCGCCAAAGAGAAAACATGGGAGAATGAGAAAACACTCCTGACCCGCCGAGCTGAGACAGCCAAAACAGCTCTGAAAGAAATTTCAATATAGCTGAACAATTTGAAGGGCCGGGTATCTTAGATGGTTGCTGCGATTTTTGGTAAGCCGTCTGAATTGGTCTTGAATATAATTTTTGTCAAACCGGAATATGATCCGCCAACTAACTCTGTTAAAAATATATATAGGTCCGCGAAGCAAAAATCTGAGCCAAGACCCGTTGATTAAACTGAATGCAATATACACCTTGGTTCAACAATTGTACATTGGTACACAATGGGCTCTGGCCGCTATCTCTCCGGTAAATGAAGGATCCAACCGGCTTAGCGATGTCCTGAAGAAGCTATCCATCCTTCCTGCTAGACTCCAAGAGGTAAAACGCTCATGTGCGTGAGCCGGTGCACTGACTGCCCTAAGCCGCTCCAAAGCTTGGGTGCCAGACCTAGACCCTGCGGACGTTGCAAGGGGCTATCCTACTGTGAAGGAGGACGAGTCTCCTTTTGATCAAGAGGACTTTATAGCCTGCGTCCGTGAAGTCCGGCCTGAGGTGACTAGCCTTGGAGATGATACCAACGTGGACAAATACCAACCGGGTTTTGATAGTGCAAATAAGAAGATGGCCACTCCTTCATAAAAAGTTGCTGATCTAATCCCACCTGTGAGAGAAGATACCTCTGCCCCGGAAATTGACCCGGTCGGCCTGATTGATGACAAAGCTGAATTTGTCGCCATGAATGGCTTTGATTGGTCCAAATCCAACTTCCAGCAGACTCAAGATGGTGAACCGGTGAGGGAAGGACAATGATCATCTTCATGGGCTTATAAAGCCGTGTAATAGCTTAACTGTTTAGAACATCGCGTTTTTGCTTATGCCATCATGCAAAAAACACTTCCATGTGAATCTGTGCTTCCGGATGCCAATGTTTAATGCTGTCTTAAGCATCGTTTAATGCTTGTCTCTACAATATTTAAACTATGTTCCTATGAACACAAGGAAAACCCTTGTCCTTGTTGATTATTAGATCACCGGTTCAAATAACCCGGGTGATGAATTTGATAATTCAATGTGTATAAAAGTTAATAATCCTTGAATATTCAATAATCATCATATCTCAGTAGCTTGTACCTTCGGATCCTTAGACCACTGGCTTGGATAACCCGGGCGGCTGTGTTGTCCAATAATTGAGCCGGCGAAGAAAAACCAAGCCATCTCATTTGTAATATTGAAACAACAAAAACTCAAAGGCAAGCAACAGATAAAACATATACTTTTAACTCTGTATTTAAAAGATTGGGGGTTTCTGATTCGAATACGATCAGTAAACCGGACCAAAGGGGTTAAGCTAAGGTTCGAATACGACCATATAGCCCTCAGTGGCTTTGGCGTTGCGCCGATCAAGAGGGTACCGACAGCTATGTTCTCTTTGGTTCGAATACGACCTATGTTTGAATAGGAAGCCCCCAAATGACCTTGAGAGGTTTTTAACGACCCTGATTCAAATACGATCCAAGTCGGCTCAAAAGGGGTCAAGCTATGATTCGGATACAATCAAGAAGCCCCCAAGTGAGTTTGGCCTTGAGCCGATCAAGAGGGTTATGACAGCTATGTTCTCTTTGGTTCGAATACGACCTACGTTTGAACAGGAAGCCCCCAAGTGACCATGAGATTTACAGCTAGATTCGAATACGATCATAAGCCGGACTAGAAAAGGTTAAACTTGATTAAAATATGATCAGCTCCTTTAATAGTCATTTGTGAAAAAATAATAAAGATGCATAATCCTTGAAAAGAAAAGAGACCGATGGTCTTACTTTATTGCTTATCATCATATATACAATGTGAACGTATGTACAGGATGAGAGCCGGTGGCTCAGGTATAGTACGGCCGAAGTTGAGCAATGTTCCATGGCCGACGGGTCTCCTCTTCCGACTTACGTGAGTCTGCATGCTCTCGAACGTCAATGAGGTAGTAAGACCCGTTGTTTAAATTTTTACTGACCACAAAGGGTCCTTCCCAAGGTGGGGATAACTTGTGTGCATCTGAAAGATCTTGGATGAGCCGGAGCACCAAGTCGCCTTCCTGAAAAGTCTTGGTCTTAACCCGACGGCTGTGATAACGACGCAGGTCCTGTTGATAGATTGCTGACCGTGCTACTGCTAAGTCTCTTTCTTCATCCAACAAGTCAAGCACATCCTGGCTGGCTTTTTCATTGTTAGCTTCAACAT
The DNA here is from genome assembly GCF_018294505.1 of Triticum aestivum. Classification (NCBI taxonomy): domain Eukaryota; kingdom Viridiplantae; phylum Streptophyta; class Magnoliopsida; order Poales; family Poaceae; genus Triticum; species Triticum aestivum. The sequence goes on along the minus strand of NC_057809.1, from coordinate 163,720,107 downwards.
AAGCCGCCACACGGGGCGAGTCATGACGGATGCCACTGGGCAATACTGCTTCTGCCCCATAAACCATGAAGAAGGGTGTGTAACCCGTAGACCTGTTGGGTGTAGTATAGATGCTCCATAACACTGAAGGCAACTCCTCTACCCAACAACCCGGCGTTCGCTGTAAGGGAACCATAAGCCGGGGTTTTAGCCCTTTCACAATTGCCTGATTGGCTCTCTTAGCTTGACCATTGGATTGAGGATGATCTATAGAAGAAACATCAAGTCGGATGTGCTCTCGATGACAAAACTCATCCATAGCCCCCTGGGATAGATTAGTGCCATTGTCTGTGATAATACTGTGTGGAAAACCGAAACGGAAGATTATTTTCTTCATGAACTGAACCGTCGTGGCTGCATCACACTTACTCACAGGCTCCGCCTCAACCCATTTAGTGAACTTATCAACAGCCACCAGGAGATGTGTCTTCTTGTCCTTAGACGTTTTGAAAGGTCCCACCATGTCAAGCCCCCAGACTGCAAACGACCAAGTGATTGGAATCATCCGGAGCTCTTGAGCCGGCACATGCGCTCGTCGTGCAAATTTCTGACATCCATCACATCTACTGACCAGATCTTCTGCATCAGCGTGAGCCGTCAACCAGTAAAAACCGTGATGAAACGCCTTGGCCACTAAAGATTTTGACCCGGCGTGATGACCACGATCGCCTTCATGGATCTAACGAAGGATTTCTTGACCTTCTTCGAGGGAAACACACCGTTGAAACGCTCCGGAAACACTGCGATGAAATAACTCTCCATCCGAAATCGTCATGGACTTAGACCGCCGAGTTATCTGTCGAGCCAGGGTCTCATCTGCTGGCAATTCTCCCCGGGTCATATAAGCCAAGAACGACACCGTCCAATCTGGGATGACATGAAGAGCCGCCACCAACTGTGCCTCTGGGTCAGGAACAGCTAAATCTTCTTATGTGGGCAACTTGATAGAGGGGTTATGTAAAACATCCAAAAAGGTGTTAGGTGGTACTGGCTTACGTTGAGACCCCAGCCGGCTCAAAGCATCAGCTGCTTCGTTCTTTCGACGGTCAATGTGTTCCACCTGATAACCTTTAAAATATCCTGCAACAGCATCGACCTCTCGGCGATAAGCCGCCATGAGAGGGTCTTTGGAATCCCACTTGCCAGACACCTGCTAAGCCACTAGATCTGAATCACCAAGACATCTGACCCGGCTCAAGCTCATCTCCTTTGCCACTCGAAGACCATGGAGCAATGCTTCATACTCTACTGCGTTGTTAGTGCATGGAAACATCAATCGTAACACATAACAAAATTTATCACCTCGTGGGGAAGTTAATACAACTCCAGCCCTCGAGCCCTCCAATTGCCTGGACCCATCAAAATGAATAGTCCAATATGTGTTGTCCGGCTTTTCTTTTGGCATCTGCATCTCTGTCCAGTCATTGATGAAGTCAACCAGGGCTTGAGACTTAATCGCAGTGCGTGGAACATACTTCAGCCCATGAGACCCAAGCTCAATTACCCACTTGGCAACTCGCCCTGTAGCTTCTCTGTTTTGAATAATGTCTCCCAAAGGAGCAGAGTTAACCATAGTGATTGGATGTCCCTGAAAGTAATGCTTAAGCTTCCGGCTTGCCATGAACACCCCAAAAACAAGCTTCTGCCAATGTGGATATCGTTGCTTAGACTCAATTAGCACTTCACTGACATAATAAATCGGCCGCTGAACCGGATGCTCTTTGCCAGCCTCCTTGCGCTCTACAACCATAGCCACACTAACAACCCGTGAGTTGGCAGCTACGTATAACAATAGTGGCTCTTTCTCAATTGGAGCAGCTAGGACCGGCGGCTCAGCCAGTTGTGCCTTCAGATCCTCGAAAGCAGCGTTCGCAGCATCGCTCCAAACAAACACATCTGTTTTCTTCATCAACTGATACAGAGGCATAGCCTTTTCCCCTAACCGGCTTATGAACCGGCTCAAGCAGCCACACGACCCGCCAATCGTTGAACATCATTGATGCAGGTTGGTTTGGCCATAGATGTAATTGCCTTGATCTTCTCCGGGTTAGCTTCAATACCTTGGTTAAACACCAGAAAACCCAAAAGCTTGCCGGCTGGCACTCCAAAAACACACTTGGCCGGGTTAAGCATCATCTTGTAAACCCGAAGATTATCAAAAGTCTCTTTCAAGTCTGTGACCAAGGTTTCCTCTTCCCTGGACTTCACTACTATATCATCCACATAGGCATGAACATTGCACCCAATTTGATCATGAAGACAGTTCTGCACGCACCGTTGGTAAGTCGCCTAAGCACTCTTGAGCCCAAAAGGCATAGATACATAGCAGAAAGCCCCAAAAGGAGTTATAAACGTTGTCTTATCTTGAACCCTGACTGCCATCTTAATCTGATGATACCCGGAGTAAGCATCTAAGAAACTCAATCGTGCGCAACCCGCCGTAGCATCAATCATCTGATCAATACGGGGAAGAGCAAAAGGATCAGCCGGACAAGCCTTGTTTAAATCTGTGTAATCCACACACATACGCCAAGTGCCATTCTTTTTGAGCACGAGCACCGGGTTAGCTAACCATTCTGGGTGAAAGACCTCCATAATGAACCCGGCCGCCAAGAGCCGGGCCACCTCTTCTCCAATGGCCTTGCGCCTTTCTTCATTGAACCACCGAAGAAACTGTCTGACAAGTTTGAACTTTGGATCAATATTAAGAGTGTGCTCAGCGAGTTCCCTCGGGACACCCGGCATGTCTGAAGGTTTCCATGCAAAGATGTCCCGGTTCTCACAGATGAACTCAATGAGTGCGCTTTCCTATTTCGGATCCAAGTTTGCGCTGATGATGAACTGTTTGGATGAATCACCAGGCACAAAGTCAACCATCTTAGTGTCATCAGCCGATTTGAACTTTAACTCCGGCTCATGCTCTGTTGTTGGTTTCTTTAACGACGTCATGTCCGTCGGGTCAACATGATCCTTGTAGAATTTCAACTCCTCTGTTTCACAAACAGATTCAGCATAGGCAACATCCCCCTCTTCACATTCCAAGGCGATCTTCCGGCTCCCATGGACTGTAATGGTGCCCTTGTGACCTGACATCTTGAGCTGCAAATACACGTAACACGGCCGAGCCATGAACTTGGCATAAGCCGGCCGCCCAAATAGAGCATGATATGGGCTTTTGATCTTAACCACTTCAAAGGTTAATTTTTCTGCCCTAGAGTCATACTCATCCCCAAAGGCTACCTCCAGCTCGATCTTACCAACTGGGTATGCCGACTTACCGGGTACTACACCATGAAAAACAGTGTTGGATTGTTTAAGATTTTTATTCGTCAATCCCATCTGGTGGAACATCTCATAGTAAAGGATGTTGATGCTGCTGCCTCCATCCATGAGTACCTTAGTAAACTTGTACCCACCAACCTGAGGTGCCACTACCAAATCCATGTGACCCGGATTATCAACCCGGGGCGGGTGATCCTCTCTGCTCAACACAATAGGCTGCTCCGACCAACGTAGATAACGTGGAATTGCCGGTTCAACGGCATTGACGGCCCTCTTGTGGAGTTTCTGGTCTCTCTTACATAAACTGCTAGTAAAGACATGATACTGTTCGCTACTCAACTGCTTCGGGTTGCTCTGATAGCCGAATTGTTGCTGCTGTTGATTCCCTTGGCTGTGTTGCTGATTATATCCTCCCTGGTGACCAGGATGACCCTGACCATGAAAACCTCCTCCGCTTGAACCGGCGCCCGGGCCCTGAAAGCCGCCTCCACCTGGGCCACCACCCGGGCCGTGACCCCCATCAAATGCGTTTGAATTTTTAAACGTCTTCATGATCATGCAATCCTTCCACAAGTGGGTGGCTGGCTTCTCGAGGGTGCCGTGTCTTGGACAAGGTTCATTCAACAACTGCTCAAGAGTGGGGCCTGACCCACCCGACTGAGGGGGTTGTCTGCCCTTGCGCCGCTGATTACCACCCTGCGCATTAGTATTAGCAACAAACTCATCAGCTTTACGCTTATTACCTCCTTGATTTGTCGGGTTATGCTGGTGACCCTTGCCATTGCCGTTCTTCTTTCCCTTCGTTGCTTTTTCTTCATCAGATGCCGGGTCTTTGGTGGTATCAGAATCGGCATACTTGACAAGAGCCGCCATCAACGTTCCCATGTCATTACAGTCATGTTTAAGCCGCCCCAACTTCTGTTTCAGAGGTTCAAAATGGCAATTTTTCTCCAACATCAAAACTGCTGAGTCGGCATCCATCTTATCAGATGAATGTATTATCTCCTTAACCCGGCGCACCCAATGGGTTGTAGATTCTCCATCCTCTTGCTTGCAATTGGTCAGATCCACAATCGACATTGGCCGCTTACACGTGTCTTTAAAGTTCTGGATGAACCGTGCCTTCAACTCTGCCCATGAGCCGATGGGATTGGGTGGTAATCCTTTCAACCAGGTCCGAGCCGTTCCATCCAACATCATGGTAAAATATTTGGCCATTGCAGCATCACTAACCTCCAACAGCTCCATAGCCATCTCATAACTCTCAATCCAAGCCCCCGGCTATAAGTCACCGTGTAGTTAGGCACCTTACGAGGTCCCTTGAAATCCTTGGGCAACCGCTCATTGCGTATGGCTGGGACTAGGCAAGGTACGCCTACGGTTCTTGTAGCCACTCCTGCCTCAACCGAGGTTGCTAGATAAGTCGAAAAGGTTTGGTGAGCTGCCTGCTCTGCTGCTATCTGAGCCGCCCGTTCTGCCTCTTGACGAATCCTCTCCTGATCCGCCAAGTTAAGAGCTCCAGCCCGCACCGGCTCATACCTATATGGCCGGTTGTGACGTTGAGCATTACTTGACATCTCTGCAGATTCCATGTGCCTACTGTAACTCGGGCTCCGGCTTGGGCGAGGAGTTGAATGAATCCTGTCTCGACTGTAGGAGTATGCATCCTGCTGGGCCAAAGCTGTCTGAAGTCGTTCTCTTACCCTCCGGGTTTCAATTGCTGCCGACGAGTCGCCTTCCATCGGGAGAGCTGCCAATCGAGCCGATGCCGCAATGAGGTTCTCCATGGGGTTGGAGAAGTGACCTTGGGGTGTTGATATATAACGAGGAGGAGCTGTATTCATGCGCGGCGGCTCCATGGTGCGTGGCTGAACTGGTGCACCGGGCGTCATGACCCAGTTTGCCTCCGGCGGGTTGCTCCCTCCAGCTCCGGGTGTATGGAACAGATTCCTCAGATCCAGTGTTAGAGGCAGAATTGACTGAGGTTTCTGACGCCTTCTCCGCATGACTTCGTTTGACGCATTAAGATCCACCGAGAGCCGGAAGGTTTCTGCTTGAAGCTGCTGAGCACGAGTATCCAAAGCTGCTCGTTCTGCTGCCATCTGGGTTTCCTCCGCGGCCAGATATTCCTTAGCTTGCACCATCTCCTCCCACACGCGTGCCACTTCCGCGTCATGCCGGGCTTTATCCGCCGGCTCTACCGCAACGGTTAATAGAGTCATCAGTTTATCCATGAGGTCCATGAGAACCTGAGCCGGGGGGCGCGCGAGGTCTCTTGATTCGGTAGCTGCCGACCCGGTGACTGCTGCTGTCGCTGCGGTGGAGTTCTGTCCGGGCTGCGTCCCTTCCATGAAGACTCCGACCAAATTCGACGGCTCAAGGGGGTCCGGAATACTGCTGCCATCGGAACAACCCCCGAGCAAGCCATCTTGCAGTTGGTACAACGAGTCCATCTCACCTGTTGATGATGCAGTATCAGAGCAGATGGCCGTCTCCCCGCCTTCCATTGATCCTTCAGAGTATTCACCACCATGGATGCAGCCTATGAAGGCATGCTTCACGACAGATTGAACACGGGTGGACCCGACGCGCTGAGTCGTTTTGATGAGGTCGGTGTGGACATCCGGCTCAGGTCCTGACTCGCTGATCCGGCCGATGAAGACATGAATTCTGCCGAAGGGGACCCGGTACCCATACTCGATTGAGCCGGCCTCGGGGCCCCAGCCTTCGTCGTCGATGTAGATCTTGCCGCGACGACTCTTGGTCATCCGGCCCACAGCGTATCCCTTGAGCCCTTTGAAGTTGCCCTTCAAGAACTCAAATCCACCATGCGCAGGACCCACGGTGGGCGCCAACTGTCGTGGAATTGACACGGCAGATGTCCTAGAGCAAGGACTTAGTCATAGGGCCATCGCACTAGGAAGCTTAAAGGGGTTAATTGGGACAAAGGACATGAGAGAGTTTTATACTAGTTCGGCCCCTTACGATGAAGGTAAAAGCCTACGTCTAGTTGGGATTGGTATTGCTGAGGTTTCGACTTCCAAGAGGCTCAACTCGTCGGCTTGGTTATCAACTTCATTGTTTCCTGCTCTAAACCGCCACCGGGTTGTCCCCTTATATACACGGGTTGACGCCAGGTGGCCTACAGAGTCCCGGCCGGCTCATAATCGTGTCCGGCTCGGTCACTTTCTTTACATGTCTTTCTGTAAAAGTATTTCCTTATATGTGGCGGTTTACTTACAATATCGGGCCTCAAGCCGGCCCCAGGCCTTTGGGCCTTCCATAAGACTTAATAAACTACAAACTTGGATGTTTACTGAGCTTCTTGCGTAACCCGCCATTGAAGCTGACCCGGCCCCTCCTGGGCGGGTCTCAACTAATAGTAATATCCCCAACACTTTTGGAACATGATGTTATACTGGTAAACAGACAAGCTGCCTTGCTTCAGGTTGCGGAATTCCTCAGGCTTGCCCTCAACAACACTCTGAGGAATGTGGTGAGCTTTGAAGTCTTGACAGAATTCATCCCAGGTAATCACACGACCTCCTCTGGAATCTTTGTATTGCTGATACCATTCAACAGCTTGGTCTTTGAGTTGGAACAAAGCAAACTTGACAAAGTCCCCAGGCCTGACGTTGCTGCACTCAAAATGCTTGTAGATATCCACGAGCCAATCATCAGCGTCTGTTGCTTCGACACAGTTGCTGAAGGTCTTTGGCTGGTTAGCGAGGAACTAGTTGAGTGTAGCAAACTGATTCTGATTGTTTCCATGGCCTTGGTTCCCTTGGTTGCGCTCTTGCGAAATTTGCATGATCAGCTGCATGTTTGCATTGGTAGCATCCATCACAGCTTTCCATGCCTCCGGATGTGGAGGTGGTGGTGGTGGTTTAGGATTGTTACGCGTTGGAGGAGCCATCCTGAAGAGGGTGACATCCGTTAGCATCTTGAAAGACATACATTCAAGCTGAATCAAAAGGATCGAAATTGCAACATACAGTCTTAACATCCGAACAAAATGAACGAATGCATTCCAATTGAAATGGTCACACTTCCATAAATTGAGAAGCCACTTAGATAGAGGTAGAAGAATAAAACAACAAGATACGGACAAGAACAAATACTTGGTGAGGATTACCCAATCCCAAACCAAATATTCATGGAAGAAATACTAGAGCTACATGAATTCCCACCTATGAAACTCCCGAAATTCTCCCAGTTATGCAATCAGGTGTTGGGGATACAGGGGAAGCATAATATCTCACCCAAAGCTAGCAAATCCTACATCCAGCTGTATGCATCCTTCAACACATAACCAAGAAACCTTCGGAAATCATTTACCTCAAACCTTCGAAAAGCATCCGTTATACGAGTTATGGAGATACTCCCGAACTCCCGCCCCAGTACTGGGTGGCATCGAGGTTATCTCACCAACAACTGCAAAAAAGAGATTTTCGATGTCGGCAAAACTCAGGTACTCCAGAATTGCAACGATAAAATTGTGATGACAACACCTCGGAGCTCAACTCCCCGAGTCACTGCCACAACCCCTAAATGTCAGGAGGCACCAAGAACAATGTTCTCATCACAAAACCATCGGAACGATTCCAAGATACCCGCGTGATCCTAAATTTTTTTAGTGAAATTTGAGAAGGGAAGAGTCAAAACTCTACGTCAGGATGCCTCACCAGAGCGACGAAGGGACTGAGGAGTAAAAAGAATCCTACTCTCCGATATATATAATCCTAAATGACTCAAAACATTTTTCTAGACTCAACAACGCCAACGATTCGATCAAGCAGGGGGCTCCTAAAGTCGGGGAAGGCTCTGATTACCAACTTGTAACGCCCACGATGCAGCCATATCTCCCACATGTCGAAGCACGACTTAGAGACATAACCGCATTGTAAGCAATGTCGCAAGTGAGGTAATATTCACACAACCCATGTAATAAATAAGGGAAAGAGATACATAGTTGGCTTACACTCGCCACGTCACACAATAGCATAAATATCATTACATTCATCCAGTTACACTCAAGGTTCGACTATGGAACCAAAATAAAGAACAACCCCAAAAGCGACAAAGTCCCCGATTGCCCCAACTGGGCACCACTACTGATTGTCTGGAAAGGAAACGTAGTATCGTCCTGAGTCCTCATCAAACTCCCACTTGAGCTCAGTCGAATCACCTGGAGCGGAACCATCGGTCCCTTCATCTGGTTTTTAAGTAATATGTGAATCATAGGGACTTAGCAATCTCACACCCTCGCGATCAAGACTATTTAAGCTTATAGGAAGGGTAAAAGGTATGATGTGGAGCTCCAGCAAGCGACTAGCATATATGGTGGCTAACATACGCAAAAGAGAGCGAGAAGAGAAGGCAAAGGCACGGTCGAAGAACTATGATGAAGAAGTGATCCTAGAACAACCTACATTCAAGCATAACACGAGACCGTGTTCTCTTCCCGGACTCCGCCTAAAAGAGACCATCACGGCCACACACTCTGTTGATTCATTTTAATTAAGTTAAGCTTTAGGTTATCTACAATCAGACATTAACAAATTGCCATCTGCCCATAACCGCGGGCACGGCTTTCGAAAGTTCAAATCCCTGCAGGGGTGTCCCAACTTAGCCCATCACAAGCTCTCACGGTCAACGAAGGATATTCCTTCTCCCAAGACAATCCGATCAGACTCAGAATCCCGGTTACAAGACATCTCGACAATGGTAAAACAAGTCCAGCAAGACCACCCACTATGCCGGCAAATCCTGATAGGAGTTACACATATCTCGTTCTCAGGGCACACCGGATGAACACTACGTACAACTAAAACCAACCCTCAAGTTTCCCCGAGGTGGCGCTGCAAGTGGCTCTGTTTTGGACCAACACTCAGAGGAGCACTAGCCCGGGGGTTTAAAATAAAGATGACCCTTGAGTCCGTGGAACCCAAGGGAAAAAGAGGCTAGGTGGCGAATGGTAAAACCAAGGTTGGGCCTTGCTGGAGGAGTTTTATTCAAGGCGAACTGTCAAGGGGTTCCCATTATAACCCAACCGTGTAAGGAACGCGAAATCAAGGAACATAACACCGGTATGACGAAAACTAGGGCGGCAAGAGCGGAACAAAACACCAGGCATAAGGCCGAGCCTTCCACCCTTTACCAAGTATATAGGTGCATTAAAATAGACAAGATATAATAATTATATCCCAACAATAAACATGTTCCAAACAAGGAACAAACTCCAAACTTCACCTGCAACTAGCAACACTATAAGAGGGGCTGAGCAAAGCGGTAACATAGCCAAACAACGATTTGCTAGGACAAGGTGTGTTAGAGGTTTGACATGGCAATATATGGGAGGCATGATAAGCAAGTGGTAGGTATCGTAGCATAGGCATATCAAAAGAGCGAGCATCTAGCAAGCAAAGATAGAAGTGATTTCGAGGGTATGGTCATCTTGCCTGCAAAGTTCTCCGCGTTGACATTAGCTTGATCCTCGTAAACGTACTCAACGGGATCCTCAATCACGTACTCGTCTCCCGGCTCTACCCAAAGCAAGAACACAAACAAAGGGGAACACAATCAACCATGTGCAATGCACAAACAACATGATGCAAAACATGGCATGAGATGCGGGATGCGGTATGCGATGCATATGCGTGCTTTGGAAAGGAATGATTGAACCTGGCCTCAACTTGGAAAACCAAGAGTGCCACTGGAAAGAGGAGTTGATTTCGGTCGAAATCGATATAAAGATCACCGGAATCGGATGCACGGTTTGGAAATGACAAGCAAAACAAATATGGCACCGATCTGCGATTAACAGCACGAGGCCATCTAAATGCATCAAGAACAACATGCTACGACACTCCAACATAGCTACAAAATACATGGCAGGGATCCACTCATGATGCTTGAAAAAATATGAACACTAAGCTATGGCTAATTCACTCAATAGCAGGTTCAGACAAGCATGGCAAAAGCGCAAAAGATATCAGGTTACAAACTTAGTGAAAATAACATCAAGTCAGGAATTGAACATCAGGAAGCAATGTTTATAGCAAGGTAACTACAGGCTATAGGAACATATCATGGCAAAGCAAGGCATGGCATGAAGCTACTCAAAGCATACAACAAAAGTCCCTTACTGACCATAAGCCAAAAGGGATCAGAAAATACAATGGCAACCATGTGAACATAGCAATTATCGTTAACAGATTCAGACTTAGCAGAAAACTGAACATGGCAAAACAGATATCAAGTAGGCATGTTTACGAGCTTGATGCACTCACCACAAGGCATTGCATGACAAACTAAGCATACACCCGGCAAGTAGACATGGCATAGAAGCTAAACATGGCAAGAACAACAACATAGCATGCACGGATCAACTACAACAAGCTCGGCAAAAATGCTTAACACGTAAACATTCTGCCAGGAACATTTTGTAGCAAAAGTAGAGCTCGATTGACTCCAGCTAGGGTGCTCCATAAATGCAAATAAAGACATGGATGGATAGAGCACCACAATATCTACAAAACATCCTTATTGATCATGCTCAAAAGAGGCTTGGATCAATCTGTAGCAACAAGAACACATGGCATAAAAATAATGACAGGGCAAAGACTTAGAATATTTCTAAGTCCCTGGAATCAGCAACATTAAGAGGGCTACTTTGCATGCTTGTGCTAGTCACCACAGAGATCACAAAAATACATGGCATACACCCTCGTAAAGATGGCATGGCATACTTCAAAACTCATGTAGAGCTCAAGATCATAGGAGGCACACAACAATCATGACAAAAATTACAAAAGTGCATTTGCTGATAAGAATGTGAAACTAACAGAAACTAGCACTCTTCCAACAGCATTTAGGGCATCAAGATGAGCTCAAATGAACATGATGCAATGAGATGAAATGAAGTACACGCCGAGACGAACATTTCGATATGCTACACGCCCAAAACGGAGCCACGGTTGCAGAGTTATGAAGCGATGAAGTATGCAAAAATTACTGGAAACGGGGGCAAAAAGTCAACCCTAAATATCCAGAAATGGATATGAGGCGTGGTTCCCGAGGTTCGCCGGCCGGAACTGTAGCTGCGGCGTCCGGAGCTCGCCGGGGACTTGCCGGAGGAGACCGGAACCGAGGTAGAGGCAGGCGGCAGTTGAGGGCGCGGTCGCCGGCGTCGGTTGGTGGCGCGGGCTCGCCGGAGTAGGTTGGTGGCACGGGCTCGCCGGAGCAACAGCGAAGGCGGCAGGTGGGGGCGCGGTGAGCCGGCGCGGGGTCGAGGGCGGCGCACAGGTGGCGCGCGAGGGAGACGCGGGCGGCGCGGCTTCGGGCCGGTGAGGGCCTCCCGCAGGCTCCGCGGGCCGCGGCGAAGAGGAGGATGGAGTGGACACGTGTCACGCCCTGGTTGGGCGCGGGCGGCGGCGGTTTTGTCTGGCCGGACCGGACGTGTCCGGCGCGACGGAGGAGCGGGGAGCTAGGGTTAGGGTAGGAAAGATCCGAAAATTTCGGAGGGGGGCTATATTTATAGGTAGGAGGAGCTAGGAGGCTCCAAATTGAGCATGGTTTTTGGCCACGCGATCGTGATCGAACGATCTAGATGATGGAGGAGGTTTAGGTGGGCTTTGGGCCACTTTGGAGGGGTGTTGGGCTGCAACACACATGAGGCCTTCTCGGTCCCTCGGTTAACCGTTGGAGTATCAAACGAAGTCCAAATGGCACGAAACTTGATAGGCGGTCTACCGGTAGTAAACCAAGGTCGCATGACAAGTCTCGGTCCAATCCGAAAACGTTTAACACCCACACATGAAAAGAGGTAGAAAGGGACACCGGAGGACATAGGAGCGCCAGAATGCAAAACGGACAATGGGGAAAATGCTCGGATGCATGAGACGAACACGTATGCAAATGCGATGCACATGATGACATGATATGAGATGCATGACAAAGACAAAAGCACATGAAGACAAAAACCCGACAACGAGGAAATAAAATTACTTAGTGCCGGAAATGGCAAGAGTTGGAATACAAATATGGCAAGTTACATATGGGGTGTTACAATGAAGGACCCAAAGGTTAATATAATCCATTTTATAAATCATCACAAGTGCATCTTCATTATGTATGAGATTATTCTGGGATACCGCCTCCATTAATTAATTATGTATTAGAGAGGGAATTTATCTTTTGCGATAAACTGAGGAGGGGAGCAGTTATGTTTGTCCTTGCAATTGTGACATGTGTATTTCTACATCTGACGTACAACGTAACTATTTTAGGGCTTCACAAACCAGTTTTTATCCGGAAGAAAGGCCTTTAGCGTGCATTTGGATCTGAAGAAACAAAGCAAGATATGGCTGTCATTCCTCCTAACTTGTCTAGTTACTAGTATCTCCTTGATCCTTTGATGAGGCAGTCTTGGCAAGTGTTTGGGCAATAGAGAACATAACTTGGCAATTTCTGTACATGTTTACTGTATCCATTTATTCAGGACTAGAAGCTTAAATTCTAAATTTTATAGTTTAGGAGTAACTAACTCCTGATGTACTGGTGTAATTTAATAGTTTCATCGAACGTGAATCATAATATATGTTGTTAACATAGTTGGGCATACATATCATGCCATCTTTCTTTTCTAAGGTGTTTGATGAGCTCAATGCAATGAAACATATGAGCTGAACATATTTAAGGTTTCTAGCGGGAATCACTTCGTTGCCATTTTGGTGATAATGGTTGTATTCCAGGTAAAAAAACAAATAGTATAATTCTTATGTTCCACATATGTATTAGTTTTGGTTGTTGTTATATGTTGTTTCCTTTGTATATATGCAAGCTCTTATCATCGATTTCCTTGGCAAATTAACTTCAACAATCATGTTAAGCTGGCAACTATGGTTGGTACTGATGGGAGCTTGTTTAGGTGCTGATGGTCCAAGAATTGTATTTGTGTGGTGGATGTAATTATGTTATGAGGTACCAAAATTCAGCATTGGTGAGAAGAAATGTGAACTTATAATGTTTTTTTGTGAGAGAAAAGGGAATTTTATTCCAATGTAACAGGGTTACAATCAAGAGGCACAAGTTCTCAATGCAAGGACCTCTATGGATCCATACAACGGTAGTAGACTCTGTACTCTGTACGGCTGTAACTAGCCAACCGATCAGCAACCCTATTTTGTTCCCTTCTAAGCCTATGTTTAACAAACTCCCTAACCTCCATGAGTTGTTTTATTTCTTCAGCAAGATGTCCATATGAGTGAGCATATTCCCTGATAAAATGGATGGTGCCTCAGAAGAGTTAGACTGAACCAGAACCAGTTTGTTAGTGTGTTGAATGGCCGGTTTGTTAGTGTGTTGTATGACCAGTCATAGCTTGCATCAATGTGTGAATCTCGGCCCCCAACGCTTCGTTGCAATGGAACATGAAGCAGTAGGCCGCAAACACCACTGACCCGTCATGATTCCTTAGTATCCTACCAGCCACAGCGCCGCCATCTACTGGCGAGATGCTTTTAGTACCCTAATCTTGACTTATCGCTGATGGACCACAATGTTCACGCTCGGCAGGTACTGTTGAACAGCTAAAATTATTGGATCTCAAGACACCCGCAAATTAAGCCGCTGGAAAAGAGTTTAGAGATGTGTCGAGTCTTGGTATCCCCGCAAATTCCCAAGTAATCATTGGTGTTCATTTTTGAAATACTGCTTTGTACTCCCTTCGTAATGGTGCATAAGTCTATCTTATGAAAACAAAATAATCCCAAAACACTTAGAAGCGGTGCATTAACTCTCGCCTTGTTTCCGATTTCTTGAAATTAATAAAGGAATCAACCAATAAGAAACGTGGGGTGTGTATGTTTTTAATGATTTATGACTACCTAACATGGCATGCAGTGGTCAGTTCATTGCATGCAATGTTATTAATTAGCAAATAAATATTAAGTACTTTTGTTTTCCTCTCCGTCTTTAGTCACGATGCACAACGTAATATGTCTTATGCATCCATACGAATGGAGTACCGAACATTAGGTACAAGCACGTGGGAACTCCGAAAATTTTCGATGGCAAATTTAGTGACATGAGAATGGGGAAATACCCCTTAATTCCTGGGTGTATATACACCCAGAAATTGGAAAAAATAATTAATAATTACAAACAGTCATCGAATAAACTTGACTTTCTTTTGCACCAGTATGTTATTTTCTGCCAACCAAAACCGAGCGTTGACTTTAGGGTGAATCATACAATTTTTTTGGTCAAAATAGTGTAAATAGTGTCTTAGCCTTACTAGTGATCACCCGCGAAAAACTCTAAAGGTGAATTATGTTCAACAATCAACAATAGTGAGCATCACTATCATTATTCAATATATTTTTGTGAGAAATTACGGGAGTGAATTTGTTTGGTATAATAATAATTTAGTTTTGTTAAAGCACATCTAGATGTGCCATAAGTATTGCATCTAACATTACTGCAGGAAGGTCCTAAGACGACACATGTATAGGAAACCAATCGATCAAACTATGTGCGATGTATCAATCACAAATGGTATCGTAATAAAATCATCGCCAATAAATGAACTATTTGCGATTGCTGATCCATCAAGCACGATTCATATTAGAGTTGTGTGTGTCAAATTGTGGCATACAGTTGATCCATACAAACTACTTGCGACGAGCCAAAAAACACAAACAGTTACCTAGATTAAGATGTGTGCGATAAATGGCACATAGTTCACTCGGGTGAACTGTTTGCATGAGCCAAAATAACACAAACGATTACCAAGGACAAGATGTGTGCGATAGACAGCATACAGGTCACTTGGATGACCTGTTTGCGATGATCCATAAGAACACAAATGATTCAGCTTAACAATATGTGTGTGATACCCGGCAAACAAGTGAGTAATCAAAATTATGTGGGAAGACCGATAATAACTTAGACGATTCCTGCTAATAAGTTGTGTGTGTTATGGAAAAATGCTTGTAAACAATAGTCAGCGATCGATGAAATCATCACTGACATGTTTCGTCATTTAATCCGTATGCGATGTGATTTGCTCAGACTGCAGAATATCTATGCTATGTCTACTGAACAATAACATATATCCTTATAACAACATGATTGCATAACCAAAATAAATATCCAATTACATAACTGACTACAGATAACATTTGCACACCTAAGTAAACAATTACATGCATAATAAACTAGGAGAAACGATCATCAGACCATCTACTTTTTGTTGTGACGCTTGCATTGCTCTGCTTCCGGCTGGATCCCTCGTCGTCTTGGGGAAGGAGACACTTCCTCATGTCAACGATCCTCCTGTGCATCCCGTAGCTTGTGTATGCCTCCTTGGCCCCGTACACGACGTGATCTTCATCCAATTTCTCCATCTAGGAGCATGTTCTTGTTGAAGACATCCTTCATGTCTCTGTATTAGGGGCCGATGATGGCCTTGGCGAGGTGAACTACCAAATCCTTCTTCTGCTTCTTGCTGCCCCAGATCCTGTATTAGCCCTGGTTGTCGACAAGATTCTGGCAGGCGATGCTCGACTTCTTGAGCACCTTTAAATCGTTGGTGGTGTCCACCATAGCGAACATGTAGTCATGGCTGTTGACAAACTTGGCGAAACACTCATAAGGTCTTGTGGCCATGTTGTAGTGGTAGACGAGGATCTGATTGCAAGTGCACATCTGGATGAAGGCGACCTTTTGATCATACCCAGCATGAGCGATGTGTACTCGATGTCGAATCTGACCACTTTGTACTTGTCTGCAGCAAGCAACAGCTCCATAGTGTGGATGGAGTTCTCCACCCAGATCGGGTCATTGGTGTACACCATTGAGAGGTCCGTGAATCTTCTCTGGGTGTCCACTACGGCACGCATGATGAACTGGCGCTCGTCGTCGGCAGGCGCTCGGACCACCATTGGAGCCGTGTAGCATACTCTTTCTGTATTTGTTGTCGTGGGTGTGCTTCTTGCAATATTGGGGCGCGATCGAAAGGTTGAAGAGAGACAAGGGTTAAAGGGCCACTATAATAAATGGGGACCGAATGACCTATAATTAGCACGTCTTGACACATCGTTCCCGATGGAGGATTCCAGTGCATGCTTGAGCACCTCACACATGTTTTATTTGGCCACGCGCGGGCTTGAAGAGGCGCCAATGTATCATTGGTGAGTTTGTTCCTGTGCAACCGTGTAGGTTACTGCACGCAACAGTGCAAGTTTCCCGCCTGGCTCGTTTGGCCATGTGTCATCTCAAAGAGGGGCAAATTGTGGGCCTTTATTGCAAAAGCTTTGCAAAAATGAAGTGTGTGGAATGACTAAAAGCAGCACACTCATTCGACAATAAGTTTACTCGTGTGTGATGAGGTAAAACTTACACATACGGGTAAAGAGGGACACTCGTGTGCGACAATTCTGCACTCTATAGAGCACATGGTTAAAGAAGCCAATTGTGTGCAATAATGTTGAAGATCACTGTCGAGGCCGCAATATAGATCGTTTGTGATGAGATCGACAGGGGAAACACATGCGAGAATGGTAAATAAAATCAAGTCAATTACATATTAAGGTCCAGATATAAATCGTCCATTGCATATTAAGGTCAAAATAGTACTACCAATATATGAGTCTCATATGATGCCATTTCAATGATTGTATCGCAAGTGCCAGAAATATTACGAGGTTCAAATTCCAGAATTACAAGGCTCAAATTCGAAGATTACAAGGTTCAAACTGATAATTAGAAATGAAATCTAGCTTATGCAGAACCTTTGTCATGCAGCTGGACGCCCGCGCTGATCAGCTGAACATGAACATATGAGGGGTTCAAATTGTTATTACAACTAGTTTTGCCACTTCAATATTTCTGCAAAGGGATCAGCCACTAACAAGTCATGTATGGTCTTGACATAATGACTTCCGATCACTCTATAACTGAACTTCCAAAATGAAATATATCTCACCTCGGATTTCACTTGAATGTCATTCACGTATTCAGAGGGATTGATATGGATGTCCATGGTTCCGCTATTGATCATTGAACAAAAGGGGTTTTGTTCATGTCTATGTTTTACCGAACCTACTGGGTCACAAGCTTAAGGTAATCGATCTGCTGAGTGTTAGTGGAGCAAGAGTTATGGGAAAATATTTATGAAATAGTTTCATTAATATTCAGAATAGTTTCGAGAGGAACTAGAAGCATTTCGGGGTTTACTTGGTATTGATATTTAGGTGGAAAATATTTTCGGAGATGTTAAATTAATAATAAAAGGCCCTAATGATGATTAGGAGGCTTTTATAATTATTTAAAAATCAAAGGGCCTAAGAAAATACAATAAGGCAAAGTAGTGGAGAGTAACAAAGGTGGCGCCCCCTTAGCCTTTTTGGAGGCTAAGGGGAGACCGAATTGGAGTGGAGAAGTGTAACGCCCGGATAATTAATCTAGAGTAACCCTCTACTAATGATGCCACATCACCACGATTACTATTGTTAATCTCGTGATGACTCAAATCCCGTTTGAATTCAAATTTAAAATAAAGTTAAACAATAAAAGTTTTCAAACATTAAAACTAAAATGTTCTAAATGTGACAAATAATTCATGAGTAATAATAGTGGTGAAACCAACATTTCTTACAATATTTAAATGCACTAAAATAACCAAAACATAGGGCAAAACAATTAATTTAATGCCTTCTATAAAGTTATAATAATATAACTAAATTAGTAGTGTGCCAAAATAATTGTGGCAGTGGCCTAATTAGTAATACTAATTTAGGTGCTAACTTGGTATTTTATAAAACTAAAATAAAAGAAACTTTAAATGAAAACAGTAAAGAAATAAAAGACAAACAGAAAAGGAAAAGCAAAACAAAAGAAAACTAAAAAAGAAATAGAGGAAACCCCCTGTGCACCTAAGCCCACTACCTACTATGTCAGGCACAACCCAACCCCTTCTCCCTCCTACTTCTCTGTTCATAGAGACGCTGTGTGTTGGGGATATAACTATTGGGTATGACCCGCCCAGGAGGGGCCAGGTCATGCCACTGGCGGCTTAAAGACAAAGAGGCCCGATAAGGTCCAAGAAGATGTGAAGATGGCAATTCATAGAGCAAGCTTATTGAAGGCCCAAGACCCGGGGACGACTTGAGGCCCACGGGTATGAGCTGCCATATGTTTAACTTGTGTTGTAAGGAAAGCTTAGTCAGATACCGAGCCGGACACGTTTTGTATGAGCTGGCCGGGATTCTGTAAGCCGTCGGGCATCAACCTGTATATAAAGGGGTGACCCGGTGGTGGCTTGACTCAAGAAAACAACTCATCGAGAACTAGGTCAAGTGTATTCGCTCCCTGGTAATCAAAACCCAAGCAATACAACCTAAAGCAGGAGTAGGCTCTTACCTCATTGAGAATGGCCGAACCTGGGTAAATTCTCTGTGTCCTTTTTCCCGATTAACCCCTTCAAGCTAACCTAGTTGCGATGGCTCCACACCTAAGTCCTTTTGCTAGGGCATCTGCCGTGCTAAGTCCACAACAATTGGTGCCCACCATGGGGCCAACACACGGTGGTTTCAAGTTCTTGAAGGGCAACTTTGCAGGGATCAAGGGATACGCCGTCGACCGGATGACTAAAAGGTGCCGTGACAAGCTCTACATTGACAACGCTGGCTGGGGCCCTGAAGCCGGCTCAATCGAGTAAGGATACCTGTCAGGACCCCGACTCGATGTCACATTGATCTAGCGTGTAACACCTCATATCACTTTGCGGCCTCACGCACGGTATCCCCATGGGTGTCGCCTTACCTTTGCCCGGGACCGTTTGCGCCTTTTGGCTCACGTATATGATAGTGTCGCTAGCATCCATATGATAAGGAGCCCGGGCTGACATGACTAGTCGTAAACCCAAAGTGGCGCAGACTTACAGGGACAGGCATCCATGACCCAGCTTCGAACGTGTCGGTCATCAGCAAGTGGGTCCGGGCTGTAGCACTGGGCTAGCAGGACTCCGGTAAACCGGGCTGTAGCGGGCTAACAGGACTCCGGTACTCAATGCGTGACATTTCCCCGAAGGGACAGACACAGGAACAAAGAAGGACACATGCCGGCCAGCCTAAGTGTTCCAGGGCAGTAGCAAGCTACCATGGCTCAGCGGTAACACTAGGAGACATTTCCCGGTAAGAGAGGCTACTAAAGATAAACAACTAGATAGTCAGATCCCACACATACCAAGCATTTCAATCATACACACAATATGCTCGATATGTGCAAATACAACGAAGCATCACAACATGACTCTACGACACAAGTACTTTATTTAAGGCTCAGGGAGCCATACATAACATACACAAAGGTACGGGTCTCGCGACCCAGCATTCAAGTCATACAGTCATACAAACCAGCAGCGGAAGTAACTTGTCTGAGTACAGACAACTAGTAAAATAAAAGAGGCTTGGAAAGCCTAGCTATACTATAAGGTCCTTCACAAGCTCAGGATCACCACCTGGGCCTTAGCCTACTCATTGATGTCAACGTCTACGTAGAACCCATCAGAAGGGGTTGCAGCGTCTTCTGTAAAAATGTAAATTATAGCAACATGAGTACAAAGGTACTCAGCAAGACTTACATCAGATCCTACATACATGCATATTATCAAGAAGGGTTGGTGGAGTTATTGCAGCAAGCCAGCTTTGACTCTTGGCTAGGCTAACCTACGGGACTCCAACTTGAAATGGTTTTGCGCACACGAGTCCATTACTCACCACTTCAATACACTACCGAGGATCCACCTCCGTCTCCCTACGGAAGAGCCATCCTAGACACTCACACTTATCTTGAGGCTTTTAGTAGTTTCCATTTACTTGTCTATGAACTGTATAGGCAACCAAGTAGTCCTTTACCGCGGACGCGGCTATTCGAATAGATCATGTTAACCCTGCAGGGGTGTACTTCTTCATACACGCTCTCACCACTTACCGTCGTTTACACGACATGTACTCGGCAACCTTCAAGCGGAAGCCCAACGTGGGTGTCGGCCACGACCTACCTAATCACATAAGTCTCCAGTCCAGGTTTATCGCCTATCCAGGTTCCATCCGCAGGGAGTCCGGCCGAGGTTTCCCATACGGCCCCGAACGATGTGAACAGGGTTCCCGAGATACCTAACGGGTATTCGGTACACCGTGCCACGTACCTACCGCATCACAGCCCACCCCTACGGTCAGCGCTGTCCACGGCCTCCAGTAGGCTACAAACACCAGAAACTACTTGCAACTCCTGGACGGAGAACTAAGGTGAATAAGAAGCCGAGAGGGTCCATTGGTTTCGGGCCCAATGCATGGTAGTAGCTGATTCTTAAATCACACATGCAGATCTCAGTGCTTAAGGTCGGCTTCAATGAAACAACCCACCATGTACTCCTACATGGCCTCTCATCGATACCTTTACCAAAACGTGTTCACCACACCACTCTCATTACCGACATAATCATTTCACTCTAGCCCATCACCCAGATGAACCAGACCTGACACGACTCTAAGCATAGCAGGCATAGCAAGGTAGGAACAACACATACATATGGCTCAATCAACTCCTACACATGCTAGTGGGTTTCATCTAGTTACTGTGGCAATGACAGGTCATGCAGAGGAAATGGGTTCAACTACCGTAACACACAGCAGTTTGAAACGCGTTGTCTTAATGCAGTAAAAGAGAGCAGGAGCGAGAACATGGGATTGTATCGATATGATCAAATGGTTGGTTGCTTGCCTGATGGTTCGATGCACTGATGCGGTTCTTCGTTAGGGTAATCACGATACTCCTCGGAGACAGAACCTGTCGCAAGGGACACCGATACACAACCATTACCAAACAATGTGCAACAATATGATGCATGCATGAAACATGGCAATATGAGTGTGTTGGGCTAATGCAACTAAAACCAGAAGGGTTTGAACCAATTTGAATCAAAGATTCAAATTTCAAACTCAAACATGGCCTTTTAAAGTGCTTTTCCTTGTTCTGCATTAAACATCAGGTTAACTTGTTTAGTCATGCATGAGAATAGTACAGATGGATAGATTGGATTTTTCTGATCATTTTTCATATATAATTTGTCTGATTTGGAGTTACAGAATAAAAGTTATGAATTTTTGAAGTTTAAATTATATTCTGGAATTTCCTATATTAGAATAATTCCAGAAAATCATTATTGCGTCAGCCTGACGTCAGTGTGACGTCAGCAGGTCAACGGAACACGTCAGGGTCAAACCTGACAGTGGGTCCCGCATGTCAGGGTGATTATTTTAATTAAAGTTTAATTAAAACTAAACCTGTTTAATTAACAGGGCTGGGCCCCACCTGTCATTGACTCAGGGGAGTCAACCAGGGCCCACCCGTGGTCAAAGTCAATGCCAGCGGCACTGGCGTTTAGCCGCCGGCGAGCCCGACGCGGCGGCGGGAGTGGTTTTGGCCATTTCGGCCACCAAATGGGTCGCGGAGACCACCGGAGTGGAGCTGAGGACAAGTCGCAGCTCTTGGTGGAGTCCGTTGGGGTCGGGGTGGCCGGAGTTGGCGCCGGCGACGACTTTGGCGGCCACCGGGGTTCGGCCGAAGATGAACTTGGTGCTAGAGGGGTCGGTGAGGCTCGGGGAGTGGCTAGCTAGGTGCTGCGGAACTCGGTGAGTAAGATGGACACCAGCTTGTGGCCGGAGGGTGGCCGGAAGCACGTCGGCAACGAGATCCGCGGCGGTGCGGGCGTGTGATCCTCGTGCGGTGGCTACACGGCTCGGGGATGAGAGAGGGAGGGTCGGAGGAGTAGCTAGGCTCACAGTGCTCCCGTAGAGGCCACCGGCGGGGTCGGGGATGAGCTGAGGCGGTGACGGCGTTGAAGGGGATCTCTGGCGACGGCGAGCTCGGGCGAGGTCGGTGCGGTGGTCTCGGGCCGCACGAGCACACGGGGCTCGGCTAGCTCGATGAAGTGGACGGCGACGGAGCTCCTGGACACGGTGGCACGACGTGGGGTGGACGGAGGGCGTGGCTACAGCGAGGGGGTGGCGGCGATGGCGTCGGCCATGGCTGGGGCGTGTGAGGGGGAGGAGCTGGAGAGGAGAGGGGGTGTCTGGGTGGTTCGGGGGAGAGAGGGAGGCCGATTCACGGCGTTAGCCGGGCGAGGGAGGCGGCGAGGCGGCGAGCAGGTGCGTGGCACCCATGCGGTGCTCGCCGTCGAGCA
Source organism: Triticum aestivum (assembly GCF_018294505.1). Classification (NCBI taxonomy): domain Eukaryota; kingdom Viridiplantae; phylum Streptophyta; class Magnoliopsida; order Poales; family Poaceae; genus Triticum; species Triticum aestivum. The sequence goes on along the minus strand of NC_057809.1, from coordinate 163,697,534 downwards.
CCTGCCTGCCTGCCTGGCCGGCAAGCAGCTCACTGGCGCGGTGCTGGGCTGGGCCGGCAGGTGGGCCGGGTGCTGGGCGCCAGGTAAGCTTTTTCCATTTTTTTCTGTTTTCTGTTTTTTAATACTTCTGCAACTTTGTTGAATTAAATAAAATACTTAGGCTACTCCTAAAATCACCAAACTACTCCTTTTCCATAGTTGGATTATTTCCAACATGAAACATTTTAGTTTGGAGATATTTGAGCATTTAAATATTTTATATAATTTTAAATGCCCAAATTCAAATATTTATGATTTAATTCAAAAACCCTAAGCTGGCCTAGAAAAATGTGCACCACTTTTGGCAGAGGTTCTGAACCAAGACAAAAATGATGGGCATTTTAGAAGGGCATTTCAGGTTCATTGAAAATTATTTTTAGTAACCCTAGTTGGTTTCAGGGGGGACTGGGGGTTCTGTCATCCCCATTTCAGTTTTCTGATGAAAGAGTAAACATGATGCAACACTCTAATGCATAGCTAACTAGGATGTGACAATACCGGGCCCCCTTCGGCGGAATTCACGTCTTCATCGGCAAGATCGATGAGTCAGAGCCTGAGCCGGACACCTACACTGACATCATCGAGACAACTCAGCGTGCACGACCCGCTAAGGTTCAACCCACCGTGCAACACGCTTTCGTGGGTTTTACTCATGGAGTGGACCTTGAGGAAGGATCTGCGTCCGGTGGAGAGACGGCCATCTACTCTGGTGATGAGTCCTCAACCAGCAAGACGGATTCCATATATCAATTGCAAGATGGTGGGCTTGGGGGCTGTTCCGATGGCGACAGAATTCTGGACCCCTACAAGCCGCCGAACGGAGTTGCGATCTTCATGGCTGGCACACAACCAATGCTTAATTCGACGACTGTTGCGGCTATGACCTCCAGTTCATCAGCTGCAGCGATGGCCGGGGCGAGCGGCTCTGCGCGCCCGCCAGCTCAAGTGTTATCCGAACTCTTGGAGGCTTTGACGACCTTATTGGCTGCAGAGGTGACACCAGAAAATCAAGCACAACATAAGGTGGATGTGGCGAAATTGCGAGATGAGGTAGCTCAAGCCAAGGAGGAATTTAATGCTGAGAATGCTAGGATGGCAACGGAACAGGCCGCTTTGGACGCTAAGATACAACAGATTCAGGCAGAGTCATTTCGGCTTACCTTGGATCAGAATGCTTCAAACGCCATTATGAGGAGGAGGCACTAAACCCGTCTACCCACAGAGTTTGTGGCTAGGAACATCTTCAATACACCTGGGGATGCCACTGTTGGGGAACGTAGCATGCAATTTCAAAAAAATTCCTACAATCACGCACGATCAATCTAGGAGGTGCATAGCAACGAGAGGGGGAGAGTGTGTCCACATACCCTCGTAGACCGAAAGCGGAAGCGTTAGTTTAACGCGGTTGATGTAGTCGAACATCTTCGTGATCCAACTGATCAAGTACCGAACGCACGACACCTCCGAGTTCAGCACATGTTCAGCTCGATGACGTCCCTCAAACTCTTGATCCAGCAGAGGGTCGAGGGAGAGTTTCGTCAGCACGACGGAGTGGTGATGGTGATGGTGATGTGATCCGCGCAGGGCTTCAGCTAAGCACTATGACGCTGTGACCGGAGGAGTAAAATGTGGAGGGGGCACTACACACGGATAAGAGAACAATTGATGTGCTATGGGGTGCCCCCATGCCCCCGTATATAAAAGAGGGGAGGAGGAGGCCGGCCACCAAAGGGGGTGCGCCATGGGGGAGTCCTTCTAGGACTCCACTCCTAGTAGGATTCGCCCCCCCTTTTTCCTTTCTCACCGGAGGGGAAAATGAAGGAGAGGGAGAGGGAGAGGGAGAGGGAAAGGGAAAGGGGGGCGCCCCCTCCCCTAGTCCAATTCGGACTCCCATGGGGGAGGGGGCGGCCACCCCTTGTGGGCTCCCCTCTCTTTCCCCTAAGGACCATGTAGGCCCAATACTTCCCCGGGGGGTTCCGGTAACCCCTCGGTACTCCAAAATATATCCGAACCTTTTTGAAACCATTTCGGTGCCTGAATATCATTGTCCAATATATCAATCTTTACCTCTCGACTATTTCGAGACTCCTTGTCATGTATGTGATCTCATCCGGGACTCCCAACAAACTCCAGTCACCAAAAACACATAACTCATAATACAAATCGTCATCGAACGTTAAGCGTGTGGACCCTACGGGTTTGAGAACTATGTAGACATGAACGAGACACATCTCCGGTCAATAACCAATAGCGGAACCTGGATGCTCATATTGGTTCCTACATATTCTACGAAGGTCTTTATCGGTCAAACCGCAATAACAACATACCTTATTCCCTTTGTCATCGGTATGTTACTTGCCCAAGATTCGATCGTCGGTATCCTCATACCTAGTTCAATCTCGTTATCGGCAAGTCTCTTTACTCTTTCCATAATGCATCATCCAGCAAATAACTCATTAGTCACATTGCTTGCAAGGCTTATAGTGATGTGCATTACCGAGAGGGCCCAGAGATACCTCTCCGATACTCGGAGTGACAAATCCTAATCTTGATCTATGCAAACCCAACAAAAACCTTCAGAGACACTTGTAGAGCATCTTTATAATCACCCAGTTATGTTGTGACGTTTGATAGCACACAATGTGTTCCTCCGGTATTCGGGAGTTGCATAATCTCATAGTCAGAGGAATATGTATACGTCATGAAGAGAGCAATAGCAATAAAACTTAATGATCATTATGCTAAGCTAACGGATGGGTATTGTCCACCACATCATTATCCTAATGATGTGATCCCGTTCATCAAATGACAACACATGCCTATGGTCAGGAAACTTAACCATCTTTGATTAACGAGCTAGTCAAGTAGAGGCATACTAGGGACACTTTGTTTTGTCTATGTATTCACACATGTATCAAGTTTCCGGTTAATACAATTCTAGCAGGAATAATAAACATTTATCATGATATAAGGAAATATAAATAACAACTTTATTAATGCCCCTAGGGCATATTTCCTTAAGGAACCAGTGGCCCGCCCGTGGTAAACCGGGTTGTCGAGGCACCTGTGACCGGAACGCCGGTTCAGCCACGTGCTGTAGACCTGCCTCGTTTGAATTTGACTCCGCCTCAGCATGTTCCGACACCGCCGTGTCATTATTCTGACCCTCTGGACAATATGATTCCTGTAGCTATGCAATTGGCGGCTCTCCCAGTTGCAGGCGAGTCTCCAGCCACGATGGAAATACGGAGGGCTCGAGAACTTCTTCAGACAGCGCTGGCTCAACAAGTAGCTTACTCATACAGTCATGAACGGATTCATTCAACCCCGCATCCAAGCAGGAGTTATAGCAGGCATATTGATTCGCCAGCAGTTTCAAGCAGTGAGCGGTGATACGTCTCCAATGTATCTATAATTTATGAAGTATTCATGCCAATATATTATCATTCTTGGATGTTTTACAATCATTTTATATCAACTTTATATCATTTTTTGGGACTAACCTATTGACCCAGTGCCAGTTGCTGTTTTTGCTTGTTTTTTACATCGCATGAAATCAATATCAAACAAAGTCCAAACACCACAAAACTTTTTGTGGAATTTTATGGACCAGAAGACCACCTTTGGGCCAGAGCAGCACCTAGGGGTGCCCCGAGGGGGCACAGCCCACCAGGGCGCGCCTGGGGGCCCATGCGCGCCCAGGTGGGTTGTGCCCACCTTGGTGGCCTCCTGCACCCCCTGTTTAGCCTATAAATTCCCAAATATTCCGAAAACCCTTGGGGTTAACCTAGATCAGAAGTTTCGCCGCTGCAAGGTTCTGTAGCCACCAAAAACCAATCTAGACCCGTTCCGGCACCCTGCCGGAGGGGGAATCATCTCCAGTGGCCATCTTCGTCATCCCGGCAGCCACCACGATGAGGAGGGGGTAATCCACCCTCGGGGCTGAGGGTTTGTACGAGTAGCTGATGTATCGCGGGCTGTGTTAATATAGTCGGATCATATGGTTTTTTCCCCTCTCTATCTTGTTGTGATGAATTGAGTTTTTCCCTTTGAGATTTCATTGTTATTGGATTGAATACTTTTACGGATGTGAGAGCACTTGATATGTGTCTTGAATATGAATACTCATGGTGACAATGGGGTATCATATTGATTCACTTGATATGTGTTTTGGCATTCAATTCGCAGATTCCTGAGGCGACATTGGGGTAATCTATGCATAGGGGTTGATGCACGTTCTCGTCTTTTGTTTCTACGGTAGAAATCTTGGGCACTCTTTGAGGTTATTTGTGTTGGATTGAGTATTATGTATCTGAAATTATTTGGTGTTATTTTAGTACGAACTCTTGGATAGATCGATCCGAAAGAAAAGCTTCGAGGTGGTTTCGTACCCTACAAACGATTTCTTCATATGTTCTCTTCTAGATAGGAACTTTGGAGCGATTCTTCATCACACTTTGAGGGATGGTTATATGATCCAATTATATTAGCATTGTTGAGAGATTGCACTAGCAAAAGTACGGACCCTGGCCCTCATTTTCAAGCATTGCAATACCATTTGTGCTCCGTTTTATCAATTTCTACCTTGCTGTTTTTTATTGTTCTTATTACAAAAATCAATATCTACTATCCGTATTGCATCTGTATCACCATCTCTTCGCCGAACTAGTGCACCTATTCAAATTACCATTGTATTTGGTGTGTTGGGAACACAAGATACTCTTTGTTATTTGATTGCAGGGTTGCTTGAGAGAGACCATCTTCATCCTACACCTCCCACGGATTGATAAACCTTAGGTCATCCACTTGAGGGAAAATTGCTACTGTCCTACAAAACTCTGAGCTTGGAAGTCCAACACACGTCTACAAGAATAAAGTTGCGTAGTAGACATCAAGCTCTTTTTTGGCGCCATTGCCGGGGAGGTGAGTGCTTGAAGGTATATCTTTAGATCTTGCAATCAAATCTTTTAGTTTCTTGTTTTATCAATAGTTTGGTTTATAAAAGAAAACTACAAAAAAATGGAATTGAGGTTGCATCATATTATTCATCTTTATAATGTATTTTGTGAAAATGATGGAAAGGAAAATTGTGCTCGACTGATAGAAGAAGAATTCAATAGAATGTTTGGTATAAATGATGAGCATGATTGCAATGTTGTTAGTATGAATTCTTTGAATATCCATGATGCTAATGATATGCGATGTCATAAGCTTGGGGATGCTATGTTTGATGAAGATAATATTTTTAGTCCCCCAAGATTTGATGTGCAAATTTGTTATAATGATTGCATGCCTCCTATTTATGATGATTATAATGATGAAAGTGGATTTGGAGAGGTCATGACTTTATTTAGTGATGAATCCACCATTTTGGATGAGGCTTCAATTGACTATGATAACAAAGTTGCTATCTATGATGATTATGGTGATGGCATGTATGCTATAAAGAATAATGATAACCATGAAACTCCCATCATGATTTTAATTTTCACTCTCATGATAGTTATTTTGTTGAGTTTGCTCCCACTACTATTGACGAGAAGAAATTTGCTTATGTCGAGAGTAATAAGTTTTCTATGCTTTCGTGTCATGAAAATAATGATTTATGTGATGGTTATATTGTTGAATTTCTTCATGATGCTACTGAAAATTATTATGAGGGAGGAACTTATGCTTGTAGGAATTGCAATAATATCAAGTTTCCTCTCTATGTGTTGAAAATCCTGAAGTTGTGCTTGTTTTGCCTTCCTATGCTAGTTGATTCTTGTTCCCATAAACTGTTTGATCACAAAATCCCTATGCATAGGAAGTGTGTTAGGCTTAAATGTGCATGCCATGTGTTTCATGATGCTCTCGTTATGTTTCAATTTTCTACTTTTATGTGAGCATCATTGAAATCATAATGCCTAGCTTAAAAGGCAGTAAAGAAAAGCGCTTGTTGGGAGACAACCCAACACTTTTACTGTTGGGGAATGCAGTATTTCAAAAAAATTACCTACGATCATGCAAGATCTATCTAGGAGATGCATAGCAACAAGAGGGGAGAGTGTGTCTACGTATCCTAGTAGACCCAAAGGGGAAGCGTTAAGTAACGCAATTGATGTAGTCGAACGTCTTCGCGATCCAACCGATCAAGTACTGAACGCACGGCACCTCCATGATCTGCACACGTTCAGCTCAGTGAAGTCCCTCGAACTCTAGATCCAGTTGAGGCCGAGGGAGAGTTTCGTCAGCACAACGGCGTGGTGACGGTGATGATGAAGTTATCGACGCAGGGCTTCGCCTAAGCACTACGACAATATGACCGTGGTGGAAATCTATGGAGGGGGGCACCGCACACGGCTAAGAGATCAACTTGTGTGTCTATGGGGTGTCCCCTCCCCCGTATATAAAGGAGTGGAGGACCGGGCCGGCCGGCCTCATGGGGTGCGCCCCCAGGGGGGGAATCCTACTCCTACTAGGAGTAGGTTCCCCCCTTTCCTAGTCCAACTAGGAGGGGAAGGAAAGGGAAGAGGGAGAGAAGGAAAGGGGGGCCGCCCCCCTTCCGAATTTGTATTGGGCTTGGGGGGCGTGCCCCTCCTCTTGGCCGCCTCCTCCTCTCTTCCACTAAAGCCCACGAAGGCCCATTAACCCCCCGGGGGGTTCCGGTAACCCCCCGGTACTCCAGAAAATGCACGAACCTATCCGAAACCTTTCCGATGTCCAAACATAACCTTCCAATATATCAACCTTTATTCCTGGACCATTTCGAGACTCCTCGTCATGTCCGTGATCACACCCGGGACTCCGAACAACCTTGGGTACATCAAATCACATAACTCACAATACATATCATCATCAAACATTAAGCGTGCGGACCCTACGGGTTCGAGAACTATGTAGACATGACCAAGACACATCTCTGGTCAATAACCAACAACGGCACCTGGATGCTCATATTGGTTCCTACATATTCTACGAAGATATTTATTGGTCAAACCGCATAACAACATACGTTGTTCCCTTTGTCATCGGTATGTTACTTGCCCGAGATTCGATCGTCGGTATCATCATACCTAGTTCAATCTCGTTACCGGCAAGTCTCTTTACTTGTTTCGTAATGCAAGATCCTGCAACTAACTCATTAGTCATCTTGCTTGCAAGGCTTATAGTGATGTGCATTACCGAGAGGGCCGAGAGATACCCCTCCGACAATTGGAGTGACAAATCCTAATCTCGATCTATGCCAACTCAACAAACACCATTTGAGACACCTGTAGAGCATATTTATAATCACCCAGTTACGTTGTGACGTTTTATAGCACACAAAGTGTTCCTCCGGTATTCGGGAGTTACATAATCTCATAGTCATAGGAACATGTATAAGTTATGAAGAAAGCAATAGCAATAAACTAAACGATCATAGTGCTAAGCTAACGGATGGGTCATGTCAATCACATCATTCTCTAATGATGTGATCTCGTTTATCAATTTATCAACTTAACCATCTTTGATTAACGAGTTAGTTAAGTAGAGGCATACTAGTGACACACTATTTGTCTATGTATTCACACATGTACTAAGTTTCCGGTTAATACAATTCTAGCATGAATAAGAAACATTTATCATGATATGAGGAAATATAAATAACAACTTTATTATTGCCTCTAGGTCATATTTCCTTCAGTCTCCCACTTGCACTAGAGTCAGTAATCTAGATTACATTGTAATGATTCTACCACCCATGGAGTCTTGGTGCTGATCATGTTTTGCTCGTGAGAGAGGCTTAGTCAACGGGTCTGCAACATTCAGATCCATATGTATCTTGCAAATCTCTATGTCTCCCTCCTTGACTTGATCGCGGATGGAATTGAAGCATCTCTTGATGTGCTTGGTTCTCTTGTGAAATCTGGATTTGTTTGCCAAGGCAATTCCACCAGTATTGTCACAAAAGATTTTCATTGGTCCCGATGCACTAGGTATTACACCTAGATGGGATATGAACTCCTTCATCCAGACTCCTTCATTTGCTGCTTCCGAAGCAGCTATGTATTCCGCTTCATACGTAGATCTTGCCACGACACTTTCTTTAGAACTGCACCAACTAACAGCTCCACCATTCAATAAAAATACGTATCTGGTTTGTGACTTAGAGTCATCCGGATCAGTGTCAAAGCTTGCATCAACGTAACCGTTTACGACGAGCTCTTTGTCACCTCCATAAATGAGAAACATATCCTTAGTCCTTTTCGGGCATTTCAGGATGTTCTTGATCGCTGTCTAGTGATCCACTCCTGGACTACTTTGGTACCTCCTTGCTAAACTAATAGCAAGGCACACATCAGGTCTGGTACACAGCATTGCATAAATGATAGAACCTATGGCTGAAGCATAGGGAATGACTTTCATTTTCTCTATCTTCTACAATGGTCGAGCATTGAGTCTGACTCAACTTCACACCTTGTAACATAGGCAAGAACCCTTTCTTTGCTTGATTCATTTTGAACTTCTTCAAAACTTTATCAAGGTATGTGCTTTGTGAAAGTCCAATTAAGTGTCTTGATCTATCTCTATAGATCTTGATGCCTAATATATAAGTAGCTTCACCGAGGTCTTTCATTGAAAAATTCTTATTCAAGAATCCTTTTATGCTATTCAGAAATTCAGTATCATTTCCAATCAACAATATGTCATCTACATATAATATCAGAAATGCCATAGAGCTCCAACTCACTTTCTTGTAAATACAGGCTTCTCCAAAAGTCCGTATAAAACCATATGCTTTGATCACACTATCAAAGTGTATATTCCAACTCCGAGATGCTTGCACCAATCCATAAATGGATCGCTAGAGCTTACACACTTTGTTAGCACCTTTTGGATCGACAAAACCTTCTGGTTGCATCATATACAACTCTTCTTTAAGACATCCATTAAGGAATGCAGTTTTGATATCCATTTGCCAAATTTCATAATCATGAAATGACGCAATTGCTAACATGATTCGGACAGACTTAAGCATCGCTACGGGTCTCATCGTAGTCAACTCCTTGAACTTGTCAAAAACCTTTCGCAACAAGTCGAGCTCTGTAGACAATAACGTTACCGTCAGTGTCAGTCTTCTTCTTGAAGATCCATTTATTCTCTATGGCTTGCCGATCATCAGGAAAGTCAACCAAAGTCCACACTTTGTTATCATACATGGATCCCATCTCAGATTTCATGGCCTCAAGCCATTCGCGGAATCTGGGCTCATCATCGCTTCCTCATAGTTCGTAGGTTCGTCATGGTCAAGTAACATGACCTCCAGAATAGGATTACCGTACCACTCTGGTGCGGATCTTACTCTGGTTGACCTACAAGGTTCGGTAGTAACTTGATCAGAAGTTTCATGATCATCATCATTAGCTTCCTCACTAATTGGTGTAGGAATCACTGGAACTGATTTCTGTGATGAACTACTTTCCAATAAGGGAGTAGGTACAGTTACCTCATCAAGTTCTACTTTCCTCCCACTCACTTCTTTCGAGAGAAACTCCTTCTCTAGAAAGGATCCATTCTTAGCAACGAATATCTTGCCTTCGGATCTGTGATAGAAGGTGTACCCAACAGTCTCCTTTGGGTATCCTATGAAGACACATTTCTCCGACTTGGGTTCGAGCTTATCAGGTTGAAGCTTTTTCACATAAGCATTGCAGCCCAAACTTTAAGAAACGACAACTTAGGTTTCTTGCCAAACCACAGTTCATATGATGTTGTCTCAACGGATTTCGATGGTGCCCTATTTAACGTGAATGCAGCCATCTCTAAAGCATAACCCCAAAACGACAGCGGTTAATCAGTAAGAGACATCATAGATCGCACCATATCTAATAAAGTGCAGTTACGACGTTCGGACACACCATTACGCTGTGGTGTTCCAGGTGGCATGAGTTGCAAAACTATCCCGCATTGTTTCAAATGGAGACCAAACTCATAACTCAAATATTCACCTCCACGATCAGATTGTAGAAACTTAATTTTCTTGTTAGGATGATTTTCCACTTCACTCTGAAATTCTTTGAACTTTTCAAATGTTTCAGACTTATGTTTCATCAAGTAGACATACCCATATCTGCTCAAATCATTTGTGAAGGTTAGAAAATAACGATACCCGCCACGAGCATCAACACTCATCGGACCACATACATCAGTATGTATTGTTTCCAACAAGTCTGTTGCTTGTTCCATTGTTCCGGAGAACGGAGTCTTAGTCATCTTGCCCATGAGGCATGGTTCGCAAGCATCAAGTGATTCATAATCAAGTTATTCCAAAAGCCCATCAGCATAGAGTTTCTTCATGCGCTTTACATCAATATGACCTAAACGGCAGTGCCAAAAATAAGTTGCACTTTCATTGTTAAACTTATATCTTTTGGCTTCAATACTATGAATATGTGTATCACTACTATCAAGTTTAGTAAAAATAGACCACTCATCAAGGGTGCATGACCATAAAAGATATTACCCATATAAACAGAACAACCATTATTCTCTGATTTAAATGAATAACCGTCTTGCATCAACAAGATCATGATATAATGTTCATGCTTAACGCTGGCAGCAAATAACAATTATTCAGGTATAAAACTAATCCTGAAGGTAGATGTAGAGGTAGCGTGCCGACATCCATCACATGGACTTTGGAACCATTTCCCACGCGCATCGTCACCTTGTCCTTAGCCAATCTTCGCTTAATCCGTAGCCCCTGTTTCGAGTTGCAAATATTAGCAACAGAACCAGTATCAAATACTCAGGAGCTACTGCGAGCATTAGTAAGGTACACATCAATAACATGTATATGAAATATACCTTTCACTTTGCCATCCTTCTTATCCGCCAAATACTTGGGGCAGTTCCGCTTCCAGTGACCAGTCCCTTTGAAGTAGAAGCACTCAGTCTCAGGCTTAGGTCTAGACTTGGGCTTCTTCACTTGAGCAGCAACTTGCTTGCCATTCTTTTTGATGTTCCCCTTCTTCCCTTTGCCCTTCTTCTTGAAACTGGTGGTCTTGTTGACCATCAACACTTGATGCTCCTTCTTGATTTCTACCTCCATAGCTTTTAGCATCGCAAAGAGCTCGAGAATAGTCTTATCCACCCCTTGCATATTATAGTTCATCATGAAGCTTTTGTAGCTTGGTGGCAGTGATTGAAGAACTCTGTCAATGGCACTATCAACCGGAAGATTAACTACCAGCTGAGTCAAGTGATTGTGGTACCCAGACATTCTGAGTATGTGCTCACTGACAGAACTATTCTCCTCCATTTTGCAGCTGTAGAACTTATTGGAGACTTCATATCTCTCAATCCGGGCATTTGCCTAAAATATTAACTTCAACTCCTGGAACATATCATATGCTCCATCACATTCAAAATGTCGTTGAAGTCCCGGTTCTTAGCCATAAAGCATGGCACACTGAACTATCGAGTAGTCATCAGCTTTGCTCTGACAGGTGTTCATAACGTATGGAGTTGCTCCTGCAGCGGGTTTGGCACCTAGCGGTGCTTCCAGGACGTAATTCTTCTGTGCAGCAATGAGGATAATCCTCAAGTTACGAACCCAGTCTGTGTAGTTGCTACCATCATATTTCAACTTAGCTTTCTCTAGGAACGCATTAAAATTCAACAGAACAACAGCACGGGCCCTTTATCTACAACACCATAGACATGCAAAATACTATCTAGTACTAAGTTCATGATAAATTAAGGTTCAATTAATCATATTACTTAAGAACTTCCACTTAGATAGACATCCCTCTAGTCATATAAATGATCACGTGATACATATCAACTAAACCATGTCCGATCATCACGTGAGATAGAGTAGTTTTCAGTGGTGAACATCACTATGTTGATCATATCTACTATATGATTCACGCTCGACCTTTCGGTCTTAGTGTTCCGAGGCCATATCTGCATATGCTAGTCTCGTCAAGTTTAACCCGAGTATTCTGCATGTGCGAAACTGGCTTGCACCCGTTGTATGTGAACATAGAGCTTATCACACCCGATCATCACGTGGTGTCTCGGCACGACGAACTGTAGCAACGGTGCATACTCAGGGAGAACACTTGTACCTTAAAATTTAGTGAGATATCATCTTATAATGCTACCGCCGAACTAAGCAAAATAAGATGCATAAAGGATAAACATCACATGCAATCAAATAAGTGATATGATATGGCCATCATCATCCTGTGCCTTTGATATCCATCTCCAAATCACCGTCATGATCACCATCGTCACCGGCTTGATACCTTGATCTCCATCAAAGCATCATTGTCATCTCGCCAACTATTGCTTCTACGACTATCGCTACCGCTTAGTGATAAAGTAAAGCAATTACATGGTGATTGCATTTCATACAATAAAGCGAAAACCATATGGCTCCTGCCAGTTGCCGATAACTGTTACAAAACATGATCATCTCATACAACAAATTATATATCATCATGTCTTGACCATATCATCTCACAACATGCCCTGCAAAAACAAGTTAGACATCCTTTACTTTGTTGTTGCAAGTTTTACGTGGCTGCTACGGGCTTCTAGCAAGAACCATTCTTACCTACGGCATAAAAACCACAATGTGGTATAGTGATTGCTTTTTGATCTTCAGAAAGAACATTGTTCATTGAATCTGATTCAACTAAAGTTGGAGAAACTGACACCCGCCAGCCACCTGTGTGCAAGGCACGTCGATAGAACCAGTCTCATGAACGCGGTCATGTAATGTCGGTCTGGGCCGCTTCATCCAACAATACCGCCGAAGCAAGAAACAACTAGTGACGGCAATCAATATGTATATACCCACGCCCACAACTCCTTTGTGTTCTACTTGTGCATATAACATCTACGCATAGACCTGGCTCGGATGCCACTGTTGGGGAACGCAGTATTTCAATTTTTTTACCTATGATCACTCAAGATTTATCTTGGAGATGCATAGCAATGAGAGGGGAGAGTGTGTCTACGTACCCTCATAGACCGAAAGCGGAAGCATTAAGTAACGCGGTTGATGTAGTTGAACGTCTTTGCGATCCAACCGATCAAGTACCGGACGCACGGCACCTCCGTAATCTACACACGTTCAGCTCAGTGACATCCCTTGAACTCTAGATCTAGCTGAGGCCGAGGGAGATTCTTGTTAGCATGACGACATGGTGACGGTGATGATGAAGTTACCGATGCAGGGCTTTGCCTAAGCATTACGACAATATGACCGAGGTGGAAATCTGTGGAGGGGGGCACCGTACATGGCTAAGAGATCAACTTGTGTGTCTATGGGGTGCCCCCTCTACCGTATATAAAAGAGTGGAGGAGGGGGCCAACCGGCCTCATGGGGTGCGCCCCAAGGGGGGGGGGAATCCTACTCCTACTAGGAGTAGGTTCCCCCCTTTCCTAGTCCAACTAGGATGGGAAGGAAAGGGAAGAGCGAGAGAAGGAAAGGGGGGCGACCCCCTTCCCAATTCGGATTGGGCTTGGGGGGGGCGCCCCTCCTCTTGGCCGCCTCCTCCTCTCTTCCACTAAAGCCCATGAAGGCCCATTAACCCCCCTGGGGGTTTCCGGTAACCCCCCGGTACTCCGGAAAATGCCAAAACCTATCTGAAACCTTTTAGGTGTCCAAACATAACCTTCCAATATATCAATCTTTATGTCTCGACCATTTCGAGACTCCTAGTCATGTCCGTGATCACATCTGGGACTCCGAACAACCTTCAGTACATCAAATCACATAACTCACAATACATATCATCGTCGAACGTTAAGCGTGCGGACCCTATGTGTTCGAGTACTATGTAGACATGACCGAGATACATCTCCGATCAATAACCAACATCGGAACCTGGAAGCTCATATTGGTTCCTACTTATTCTACGAAGATCTTTATCGGTCAAACTGCATAACAACTTACACTGTTCCCTTTGTCAACGGTATGTTACTTGCCCAAGATTTGATCGTCGATATCATCATACCTAGTTCAATCTCGTTACCGGCAAGTCTCTTTACTCGTTCCGTAATGCAACGTCCCGCAACTAACTCATTAGTCATATTGCTTGCAAGGCTTATAGTGATGTGCATTACTGAGAGGGCCCAGAGATACCTCTTCGACAATCAGAGTGACAAATCCTAATCTCGATCTATGCCAACTCAACAAACACCATCAGAGACACCTGTAGAGAATATTTATAATCACCCAGTTATGTTGTGACGTTTGATAGCACACAAAGTGTTCCTCTAGTATTCGGGAGTTACATAATCTCATAGTCATAGGAACATGTATAAGTTATGAAGAAAGCAATAGCAATAAACTAAACAATCATAGTGCTAAGCTAACGGATGGTCATGTCAATCACATCATTCTCTAATGATGTGATCTCGTTTATCAAATGACAACTCATGTCTATGGTTAGGAAACTTAACCATCTTTGATTAACGATCTAGTCAAGTAGAGGAATACTAGTGACACTCTGTTTGTCTATGTATTCACACATGTACTAAGTTTCCGGTTAATACAATTCTAGCATGAACAATAAACATTTATCATGATATAATGAAATATAAATAACAACTTTATTATTGCCTCCAGGGCATATTTCCTTCATTTACCTACTTTTTTTGTGTGTTCACGTGATTAGGCTACTTTAGTAATCATGTTTTTTTGCTTTTGTTTCAATAAAGTGCCAAGTAATACCATTGGGATGGCTTACGGTGATAGTTGATTTGATCTTGCTAAAAAACAGAAACTTTTGCACTCAGGAAAACAATTCTCATTTTAACAGAAGCGTGATAAAATGCTGATTCTTTTTGCATAAGATTAATATACAAATTTCCAAGGTTTTGCTATTCTTTAAGAATTTTTAGAGTAGCAGAAGTATGGTTGTAGTACAGATTACTACAGACTATTCTGTTTTTGACAGATTCCGTTTTCAATGCATTGTTTGCTTGTTTCCTAATTTCCATGTCTTATATTGCTCAATATAAATTGTGGAAATGATGTGCTACATTAGGAATTGTGTGAGAACAATTATGAATCTTGTCTTTGATAGTACCAAAAGTGGAATGGTTTGCTCTTTATCATACTAACCTATCTCACAAAGTTTCGTTAAGTTTTGTGTGTTGAAGTTTTCAAGTTTTGGGTGAGATCTCGATATGAGGAGAATAAGGAGTAACAAGACCCTAAGCTTGGGCATGTCCAAGGCACCCCAAGGTAATATTCAAGGAAGATCCAAGCAACTAAGCTTGGGGATGCCCCGGAAGGCATCCCCTCTTTCGTCTCCAACATTATCGGTAACCTCACATGGAGCTATGTTTTCGTTCGTCACATGATATGATTTTTGCTTGGAGCGTCATTCTATTTTATTTGTATTTGGTTGCTGTTAATTAGAATAATTTTTTTCATCTTTTATTTCAATAAAAATGTCAAGTATAGACTTTGCCATGCTTATTTTGCAAGTATACATGTTGCTGTTTGAAAACAGAAAGTTTACCGCTGTTGCAAAAATTCCCTAGAAAAGTTAGAATGTGATAAAATGTTGAAACTTTTTGAAAAATGAGTTTTGATAAATTTTCTACAGTTTGGAAAATTTTCATAACTTTTGGAGTTACGGAAGTATTGATACTCTTGCATTCTTTACATGTTGTATGGTTTTGGCAGATTGCTATTATGTTTGCATTGTTTGCATATGTTTGCTTGTTTAATTATTCTATTTGAGGATAGGAGTATAATGATTGTATTTGAGGATAGGAGTATTAAATATGCATAGGCATTTAGTATGCAATGTTGAACAATAATTTTAGTGATTTGCTACAGTAGAGAATGATAAGGTTTTTGTATTGGTTTATACTAACTTATCTCACGAGTTCTTGTTGAATTTTGTGTGGATGAAGCTTTTGAGATTTAGGAAAACCGTGATATGAAAAGAATTAAGGAGACACAAAAGCTCAACCTTGGGGATGCCCAAGGCACCCCAAGATAATATTTCAAGAAGTCTCAAGCATCTGAGCTTGCAGATGCCCCGCTAGGCATCCCACCTTTCTTCTTCAATAATTATCGGTTAGTATTAGTTGAGCCTAAGTTTTTGCTTCTTCACATGATGTGTGCTATTCTTAGAATGTCATTTTATTTTAATTTTCCTTTCTATTTTAATAAAAATACTTAGATCTGAAAGTTTTTTAAATAAAATAGAGTCCTCAAATAGTTGCCAGGGAGGCTAGCTAAGCGGCATTCACACCCCGTCAACGAAGCTCTTTTCTAAGGAATTGCTCTAGTGCTTCACTTACATCTTTTTGAGCACGGTGTGCTTTAGTATTTTTGCAGAAATTCTATCTTGCTTCACTTAAATTAATTTGAGAGAAATAAATATTATGCTCATGATCTTCATTTATATTTTTTTGGAGTAGCTTGTCATTTACTCTTATGCTTCACTTATATCCTATGAGTAAATTGTTGACTAAATTGAATGTCATGAAGTTGAAATCATACCATGCCTAGTGGTAGCTTCACATTGGGTTTAGAAAGTGAAATCTTTTGAGGCTTGACAATCAAAATATTGGTCATACAAGCAATTCACGAATAATTAGTATAAGGAAGAGAACTTTCACATATAAATACACTATCATGGAAATCTTTTGTGATTGTGAGCCCCCATCAAAATATTATATGCCAAAATTGTTGACGTTGGTCAAGGAAGATAACGTAATGGTTTATGTTTGTTCCTATTCACATAGAAGTTATATTGTCATAGATCCTTCAACATGTGGTGCTTTCCCCCCATCTTTGCTAGCCAAAAATTCCGCACCAAGTAGAGATACTACTTGTGAATCCAAAAACCCTTAAACCCAAACCTTATTTTCAAGAGTCCACCATACCTACCTAAGGATTGAGCAAGATCCTTCAAGTAAGTTGTCATCGATGCAATAAGGCAATAAAAATTGCTTCTAAAAGGATTGGGTCACTTAGTGTAAGAGAAAATTGAGCATTGTACGAACTAGTGATGGCAAAGAATAAAAGCGACAGACTGCATAATAAAGGTTGCTATCATAAGGGGCAATATAACATGATGTTCTTTTGCACTAAGGGGTTGAGCATACAAACAAATAAGCGCATGGCAACCTATGCTTCCCTCTGCGAAGGGCCTATCTTTTACTTTTATGTATTTACTTTCATGCAAGAGTCGAAGTTCTTCTCTCTATTCCTTTTTATTGTTCTCTTTTGGCAAGCATCATGTCATGAGGAAAGATCTAGGAACATATATCCAGTTGGATATGGGTAGCATGAGTTATTATTGTTGACATCACCCTTGAGGTGAATACGTTGGGAGGCTAAATTATAAGCCCCTATCTTTCTATGTGTCCGGTTGAAACGTTTTGCTCATGTGTATGTGGTGAGTGTTAGCAATCATAGACGACTATATGATGGTTGAGTATGTGGAGCTCTTACTTAAACTATGTTGAATAAGTTGAATTACAATTGCTTGGTGACTGAGAACATAGGTTGTTGAGTTTCAAGAGAATTCATTGTTTGAACCTAAACATGTGAATTGGTTGCTACTTTAACATGAGAAGTTTTATAAGAAATTATTGTTGTTAGAGGCTAGGAAAAGTGATTGAAATTGTCATTGATCCAGCTTGTTCACTTTGCTAGCATTCACACTTCATAAATTATTTCTTTTATCATTTACCTACTCGAGGACGAGTAGGAATTAAGCTTTGGGATGCTAATACGTCTCCAATGTATCTATAATGTATGAAGTATTCATGCCAATATATTATCATTCATGGATGTTTTACAATAATTTTATAGCAACTTTATACCATTTTTTGGGACTAACCTATTGACCCAGTGCCCATTGCCGGTTGTTGTTTTTTGCTTGTTTTTTACATTGCAGGAAATCAATATCAGATGGAGTCCAAACACCGTGAAACTTTTTGTGGATTTTTTATGGACCAGAAGACCACCTTTGGGCCAGAGCGGCAGCTGGGAGGTGCCCTGAGGGGGGCACAACCCACCAGGGTGCGCCTAGGGGCCCAGGTGCGCCCAGGTGGGTTGTGCCCACCTCAGTGGCCTCCCACACCCCCTCTTTACCATATAAATTCCCAAATATTTTGAAAACCCTCAAGGTTAACCTAGATCAGAAGTTCCGCCGCCGCAAGGCTCTGTAGCCACCGAAAACCAATCTAGACCCGTTCCGGCACCCTGCCGGAGGGGGGAATCATCTCCGGTGGTCATCTTCATCATCCCAGCGGCCACCACGATGAGGAGGGAGTAGTCCACCCTCGGGGTTGAGGGTTTATACCAGTAGGTAGTTGTTTAATCTCTCTCTCTCTCTCTCGTGTTCTTGAGATGTCACGATCTTGATGTATCGCGGGCTTTGTTAATATAGTTAGGTCATATGGTGTTTTCCCCTCTCTATCTTGTTGTGATGAATTGAGTATTTCCCTTTGAGATTTCGTTGTTATTGGACTAAATACTTTTATGGATTTGAGAGCACTTGATATATGTCTTGCATATGAATACTCGTGGTGACAATGGGGGTATCATATTGATTCACTTGATATGTGTTTTGGCATTCAACTCGCAGATTCCCACGGTAACATTGGGGTAATCTATGCATAGGGGTTGATGCTCTCGTCTTTTGTTTCTCCGGTAGAAATCTTGGGGCAATCTTTGAGGTTCTTTGTGTTGGATTGAGTATTATGAATCTGAAATTATTTGGTGTTATTTTAGTATGAACTCTTGGATAGATTGATCGCAAAGAATAGCTTCGAGGTGGTTTCGTACCCTACAAACGATTTCTTCATATGTTCTCCGCTAGATAGGAACTTTGGAGTGATTCTTCATCGCACTTTGAGGGATGGTTATATGATCCAATTATATTTGCATTGTTGAGTGATTTCACTAGCAAAAGTATGGACCCGAGGCCTCATTTTCAAGCATTGCAATACCGTTTGTGCTTCGTTTTATCAATTGCTATCTTGTTGTTCTTTATTGTTCTTATTACAAAATCAATATGTACTATCCATATTGCACTTGTATCACCATCTCTTTGCCAAACTAGTGCACCTATACAAATTACCATTGTATTTGGTGTGTTGGGGACACAAGAGACTCTTTGTTATTTGATTGCAGGGTTGCTTAAGAGAGACCATCTTCATCCTACACCTCCCACGGATTGATAAACCTTAGGTCATCCACTTGAGGGAAAATAGCTATTGTCCTACAAAACTCTATGCTTGGAGGCCCAACACGCGTCTACAAGAATAAAGTTGCATAGTAGACATCAAGCGGCACCATAACGAGCCTCGAGGCATAACCCACCGTCTGATGATAACAATGCTCGGGCTTCGGTGGATCAGGGCAGGGCGTGTCGAGAGGCTGAGCCGGCGGCTCAATTAGTGGCTAAACAACAATCTCCAGTTTACCCATCGGTGTGTGTGGAGGCAGGAGTAACCTCTAGAACCCTTGGTGTGCCGTGCTTAGTGTCGGCTTTACGTAATGAGTGCTTGCCCAAGGATTTTATGGGCCCCCGCAAGGTGCCTAATTACACAGTGGATCAGCCCCCAAAGGCCTGGATTGAGAGCTATGAGATGGCCATGGAGATGTTGGACATTAGTGATGCTGTGTGTGCTAAATACTTCACCATGATGTTGGATGGGCCGGCACGCACTTGGTTGAAAGGATTGCCCCCTAACTCCACTAGGTCATGGGCTGAATTGAAGACGCGTTTTATACAAAATTTCAAAGACATGTGCAAACAACCTATGTCGATTCTTGATTTAGACTCTTGCGTCTAGGGTGAGGGCGAATCAACAACCAATTGGGTGCACCGGATCTCGGACGTTATCCACTCATCGGATAGTATCAACACCGGTTCAGCCGTCCTGATGTTGGAAAAGAATTGCCGGTTCCTTCCCCTTAAGCAGTAGCTAGGGCGGCTTAAGCGCCACTGCAATGATATGGGAGAGCTCATGGCGGTTCTTGTCAAATACGCCAACTCTGATAGTACTAAGGACCCCGAGTCTGATGAGGAGAAGGCTGGCAAGGGGAAGAAGAATGGCAATGCAAAGGGACATCAACATAATACAATGGGTCAAGGTAACAATGGTATGTGCAAGCAGATGGACGGTGCTTCATACTTTGTAGCTAATACCAACACACAGAGTAATAATCAACGTCGCAAGGGGAAATCCTCAACACCCCGGTTTGGCGAGCCAAAGTTCAACCTTGAGACGATGATGAATCAGCCTTGCCCAAAGCACGGTACGCAAGAGAAGCCGACCAGTCATCTATGGAAAGATTGCTTCATCATGAGGGAGTACAGAAATTCCATCTTTTTCCAGAACAATCATGGCCCGCATGGCGGGTCAGGCTCCGGCTATCACGGACCTGGCTTTGGAAGTGGCGGCTCAAGCTCTGGTTTTCAGGGCCAAGGCAACCAAGGTGGTTTTAATCAGCAACCTAGTCAAGGGAATCAACAACAGCAGACCGATTATTAGAGTAATCCGAAGCAGCTGAATAGTGGTAAATATCATGTGTTTACCACGAGCTTATGCAAACAAGACCAGAAGATTCATAAATGGGCGGTGAATGCGGTTGAGCCGGCAGTCCCTTGATACTTCCAATAGTCTGAACATCCTATTGTATGGAGCCGCGAGGATCACCCGCCCCGAGTTGACAATCTAGGTCAGTTGGCTTTGGTGGTTGCCCCTCAGGTTGGAGGGTACAAATTTACAAAGATGCTCATGGATGGAGGCAGCAGTATCAATATCCCTTACTATGATACTTTTTGACGTATGAATTTGACTAACAAAGACCTTAAGCCGTCTTCTACTATTTTTCATAGGGTGGTGCCTGGTAAGTCGGCGTATCTAGTAGGTAAGATAGCTTTGGAAGTGGCCTTTGGTGATGACCATGATTACAGAGCTGAAACATTAACCTTTGATGTGGTCAAGATCAAAAGCCCTTCTCACGCCTTGTTTGGACGGCCGGCTTATGCTAAATTTATGGCATGACCTTGTTATGTTTATCTGCATCTTAAAATGCCGGGTCGCAAGGGTACCATCACAGTGCATGGCAACAGGAAGATAGCCTTGGAGTGTGAAGAGGGCGATGTTGCTTGCGCTGAGTCTGTTTGTGCAATGGAGGAGTTGAAGTTTTATAAAGATGATGTTGACCCGACAGACATGACCCCCTTGAAGAAGCCAACGACAAAGCATGACCCTTTGTTGAAGTTTAAATCGAAAGATGACACCAATCAGGTTGACTTTGTTCCTGGCGACTCATCCAAGCAGTTCAGCATCAGTGCCAATATGGATCCGAAATAGGAAAGCGCGCTCATCGAGTTCATCCGTGAGAACCGGGAATCCTTTGCATGGAAGCCTTCAGACATGCCAGGTGTACCGAGGGAACTCGCTGAGCACACTCTCAATGTGGATCCAAAGTTTAAAACGGTCAAGCAATTCCTTCATCATTTTAATGAAGAGAGGCGCAAGGCCATTGGTGAAGAAGTAGCCCGGCTCTTGGTGACTGGGTTTATTATTAAAGTTGTTCATCCTGAGTGGTTGGCTAACCCGGTGCTGATACTTAAGAAGAATGACACATGGCGTATGTGTGTGGATTATACATACCTTAACAAGGCATGTCCGGCTGATCTTTTTGCTCCCTCTCGTATTGATCAGATCATCGATGCTACGGCGGGTTGTGAGCGTTTGAGTTTTCGAGATGCTTATTATGGTTATCATCAGATCAAGATGGCAGTTAAGGACCAGGAGAAGACAACCTTTATCACTCCTTTTGGAGCCTTCTTCTATGTGTCTACGCCTTTTGGGCTCAAGAGTGCCTAGATGACTTATCAGTGTTGTGTTCAGAATTGCCTCCATAATCAAATTGGAGGCAATGTTCATGCTTATGTGGATGACATATTTGTGAAATCAAGGAAGAAAGAGACCTTGTTAGATGATTTGAAGGAGACATTTGACAACCTCCGGGTCTACAAAATGATGCTTAACCTGGCCAAGTGCATTTTCGGTATTCCATCTGGTAAGCTGTTGGGTTTTTTGGTTTTTGAGAGAGGCATTGAAGCTAACCAGGAGAAAATCTAGGCTATCACTTCTTTGGCTAAGCCGGCATGTATCAATGACGTCCAACGCTTGGCAAGTCGTATTGCGGCTTTGAGCCGGTTTATAAGCCGCCTGGGAGAGAAGGCTATCCCTTTATATCATATGATGAAGAAAACAGATCACTTCGTATGGAGTGATGCTGCTAATCAAGCTTTTGAGGCATTGAAAAAGCACTTGGCTGAGCCACCAATCCTTGCAGCTCCCATTGATAAGGATCCCTTGCTGTTATATGTGGCTGCTAACAGTAGAGCCATTAGTGTGGCAGTTGTTGTGGAAAGGAGGCAAGGAATATCTAGTTCAGCGGCCGGTTTACTATGTCAGTGAGGTACTCATTGAATCCAAGCAGAGATACACACGTTGACAGAAGCTGGTTTATGGGTGTTCATGGCTAGCCATAAGTTGAAACAATATTTCCTTGGTCATCCCATCATTGTGGTTAGTTCTGCTCCCTTAGGGGATATTATTCAAAACAGAGAAGCCAGAGGTCGGGTGGCCAAGTGGGCCATTGAGCTTGGACCCCATGGTTTGAAATATATGCCTCGGGCAGCCATCAAGTCTCAAGCGCTTGTGGATTTTATTAATGATTGGACAAAGTTGCAGATGCCCAAGGAAACGCTTGATAACACATATTAGACTATTCGTTTTGATGGGCTAGGTAGTTGGAAGGCTCGAGGGCTGGAGTTATTTTGACTTCCCCACGAGGTGATAAATTTTGTTATGTTTTAAGGTTGATGTTCCCTTGTACTAAAAATGCAGCTGAGTATGATGCCTTGCTCCATGGTCTTTGGATGGCTAAAGAGATGAATCTAAGCCGGGTAAGGTGCTTTGGTGACTCAAATTTGGTGGCTTAGCAAGTTTTCGGAACTTGGGATTCCAAGGACCCACTCATGGCGGCTTATTGCCGAGAGGTTGATGCTATTGCTGATCATTTCAAGGGTTATCAAGTGGATCATGTTGATCGTAGTAAAAATGAGGCAGCTGATGCTTTAAGCCGGATGGGATCCTAGCGTAAGCCGGTACCACCTAATGTTTTCCTTGATATTTTAAATAACCCTTCAGTTAAATTACCTACGGAGGAGGATCTTGCTATCCCTGATCCGGAGGCGCAATTGGTGGCGGCTCTCCATGTTATTCCTAATTGGACAATCCCGTATTTGGCTTATATGACCCGGGGTGAGTTATCTGAAGATGAAACTTTGGCCAGACAGATAACCCAACGGTCTAAGTCAATGACTATTGTCAAGGGCGAGTTGCACCGATGCAGTGTCACAGGGGTGTTTCAGCGTTATATATCTCCTGAGGAGGGCCATGAGATTCTACGAGAGATTCATGAAGGAGATTGTGGCCATCATGCCGGTTCTAAGTCTCTCGTGGCTAAAGCTTTTCGTCATGGGTTTTATTGGCTGACGGCTCATGCTGATGCAGAGGATCTGGTTAACAAATGTGATGGCTGTCAGAAATTTTCTAGACGAGCTCATGTGCCGGCTCAAGAGTTGAGGATGATTCCAATTACTTAGCCGTTTGCAGTTTGGGGGCTGGATATGGTTGGGCCTTTTAAAAGATCCAAGGACAAAAAGACTCACCTCTTGGTGGCAATTGACAAGTTTACAAAGTGGGTTGAGGCAGAGCCGGTCAGCAAGTGTGACGCGGCAACGATGGTTCAATTCATTAAAAAGGTGATTATCCGTTTTGGTTACCCTCACAGCATCATAACTGATAATGGCACTAATCTGTCTGAAGATGCTATGAAAGAATTTTGTCAACGTGAACATATTCGTCTTGATGTTTCATATGTGGCTCACCCCGGTCCAATGGTCAAGCTAAAAGAGCCAATCAAGAAATCTTGAGGCATAAAACCCCGGCTTATGGTCCCTTTGCAGAGGACGCCGTGTTGTTGGGTTGAGGAGTTACCTTCAGTGCTTTGGGTTATCAATACTACCCCCAACAGATCCACGGGTTATACGCCTTTTTTCATGGTTTACGGAGCAAAGGCGGTTCTTCCCAGTGACATCCGTCATGACTCGCCCCGCGTGGCGGATTATGTTGAAGCTGATAATGAAAAGGCACGACATGATGCTCTTGACCTCCTGGATGAGGAGCGTGACCGCGGATCGTTCAGCAATCTACTAGCAAGATCTGCGTCGATATCATAGTCACCGGGTTAAAACCAGGACCTTTTAAGAAGGTGACTTGGTGCTCTGGCTCATCCAGGATCAAATAGATATGCATAAGTTATCCCCACCTTGGGAAGGGCCTTTTGTGGTCAGGAAAAATCTGAACAATGGATCATACTACCTCATCGATGTCCGAGACCACAAGGACTCATGCACATCGGAGGAGGAGACCCTTCAGCCGTGGAATATTGCTCATCTTCGGCCTTATTACACCTGAGCCACCGACTCTTGTGATGTACATACTTCTACCAATGTATATATTAAGATTAGTATAATAAAGCCGACATCCCTGATAATTCAGGGCCTCTGTCATTTCATTTCTGAGTATCTGAGTCTTTCTTATCAATTCATAAGATCACTTGGGGGTTCCGCTCACTGAGCATAGCTATGACTACCCTCTTGATCCATCTTGCACGCCTTGTTACAAATAACATGGGGGCTTCCTGCTCACCGAGCATAGCTATGACTACCCTTTGATCCGGCTTATACGCCTTGTTGCAAAACGACTCGGGGGCTTTTTTCCCCAAGTTATAAGATTGCCAAAGAGAACTTGTTACAATGTACAATTCAAACATAGGTAACCTGCCTTGATGGTTTATTAAAGGTCACTTGGGGGCTTCCTGTTCAATGAACATAGCTATATTTACCCTTTGATTGGCTTGGACGCCAGGTGTATTCACCAAAACTCTGGGTTATCCTGCCTTTTGTATGTCTACCACTCTGACTAGGTAATCCTGGAATGACCCGCCATACTCTTGACAGTTAATCTTATATAGACCCTGAACTGGTCAAAGTTAAAACGGCGGTTGGCGATGTGAGGGACGGCTTACAGGTTTGAATAAAGGATTAACTCAGTGGCTGTGCGGCCCTTGAACATCACTTGATATTGAGGTTTGATAGCCTATGAAAGCCTTGTTTTTCTGGTTTGTTATTTTGTTTGAACATTGTTTAGGTTCATACTTTTGTACCATATTGACATATGGTTTAAAATGATTCAGGCCATGTAGCATTAATCTTTATGGCTCATATTTGAGCGTATTCAGATGTTTGATAACCCGGTCTGGTTCTGGACGATAAGTCACCAGTATGCCTTGATTGTGCAATTGGAGTTATGCGCTCTAAAAGTTTTCTGGATTATTACCCTTGCTGCATATGGCATGGTAAGACGACAGTATGAAAAAATATAACATGTATGTTATTTATTTATTCTAGGAATATCCAAGGTTTTGATAACCCGCCCTGGTTATGGACTATACAATCACCAGCGGCTTTTATATTGGACATCATGACCAGCCCTAGGGTAAACCCGCCATACTCTTGATCAGTAAAAACCATTACTTCACCTTCCTTGGGCTCAGGAGGGGTTTCTATGCCTGTGACCCTCCAATGGATGACATCTTTTTTGGCTAAGACGCCCGTTTGGACATACTCGTTCAATGTTTCTTTGGTAACCCGGGAGACGACCCAATTGCATGAGGTGACGATTTTGGCTTTAGAAATTTTTTGACTACAAAGGGAAATATTGTCGGGTTAAGGATTGTGCTGCTAAGCCGGCCAGTGATTTAAAGGTAAAGTGCATTATACAAAGACAATTCATAAGTAGAAGGAAGAGCCAACATGTTAAACCGGAAGATAACACCGAGTTATGCAGATATATACTAGTGGCTTAATCACAATACTAATGATATATGGCGGATTATGGTTTATCATATAAGCCACCCGCATGATTGCAGTACAACAGATTGGAAAGTAA
Source organism: Triticum aestivum (assembly GCF_018294505.1). Lineage (NCBI taxonomy): Eukaryota > Viridiplantae > Streptophyta > Magnoliopsida > Poales > Poaceae > Triticum > Triticum aestivum. The sequence continues at coordinate 163,671,428 of NC_057809.1, read as the reverse complement.
ATTTTTACTAAGTGATGGATAAACAAGTTCTCCAGATTGGTGCTATGATTTTGGATCTATAGCAGTTCAGAAAATGCAAATAAATTTTAAACCTAAGGTGGTGGCAACAGAAGAATTCGTATGCCTAGATGAGATCTTTTGTACAGAGGGAGGATTTTCTTTGATAGAAAGGGGATGCTAAACTTCTACCGCACAAGTTTGGTACCATGTTCAGATCAAGCCATATGATCTAGAAGAGAAAATAAGGAACAATGAAGAACACCGACGAATGGTGAAAACCCTAATGAAGATCTGCTATGGGAAAGGAGAATACTTACTGATGCTGATGAACAACGGAGGTGTGACGCAGTGCTCTGGTTCGATCAGGTTGATGTAGCGGCCGGAGTTGAGGACTCCGGACGGAGGCAGGGCGGCGGAGCTCGAGATGGCTGAGGAGTCACCAGGAAGAAGACGAAGACAAGGGGGCAAGGTAAAAGTGGAAACAGGGGCCCCCTGTCCCTATTTACAAGGAAGTGGATAGATGGCATGCATGGGAGTCGAGGAGACCAAAAAATGATTATGTGGTTATGCGAACGCCTCGATTTTCAGGAGGTCCATTAAAGAAAAAGATCTGTTGAGGGTTTCTCGGCCTTGTGCACAATTAATGCAAGATGATGTCATGGCGGGTTAACATGATGCTGGATGTGACATCATGGCGGGTTACAATGAATAAGTGCAGAATTAAGGATGGAAGATTCAACTAAGTCAAGAAGTGAAGATTGATGTGAACAAGTTCAAATCAACCTGAGGCCTAATGTTGGGGATATAACTACTGGGTATGACTCGCCCAGGAGGGGTCGGGTCATGTCACTGGCATCTTAAAGACAAAGAGGCCCGATAAGGTCCAAGAAGATGTGAAGATGGTGATTCATAGAGAAAGCTTATTGAAGGCCCAAGACCCCGGGACGACTTGAGGCCCATGGGTATGAGCCGCCATATGTTTAACTTGTGTTGTAAGGAAAGCTTAGTTAGATACCGAGCCGGACACATTTTCTATGAGCCGGTCGGGATTCTGTAAGCCGCCGGGAATCAACCTGTATATAAAGGGGTGACCCGGTGGCGGGTTGACTCAAGAAAACAACTCATCGAGAACTAGGTCAAGCATATTCGCTCCCTGGTAATCGAAACCCAAGCAATACAACCTAAAGCAGGAGTAGGCTTTTACCTTGTTGAGAGGGGCCGAACCTAGGTAAATTCTTTGTGTCCTTTGTCCCGATTAACCCCTTCAAGCTAACCTAGTTGCGATGGCTCCACACCCAAGTCCTTTTGCTAGGGCATCTATCGTGTTAAGTCCATGACACCATGGACGAAGGCCGCATGTCCATGGCGAGGGGATCTCCACGTGCCGAGCATCCTGCTCCTCCTCGGCACCCTACTTGACCCCATCAACCACCCACTTCAAACTCTAGCCCCACTCACCCGGCTCCTCGCCCCTCCCCCTCTCACACAAGCTCTCACAAACCCGGAAATCACCGCGCCACGTGCCATAAGGTTACGCCGGGAGCTTCATCCGCCTCCCCTATAACGCCTACGTGGGTCAGACCGAGGCAGGGAGCACCACAATAGCCAGATCAAGCGACTCCCTCTGCCCCAGTTGCCGTCATACCGCCACCTAGATCTCGCCTCCGGCCACCCCAGCCTCCCCGAGCACGCTCCCGAGCTCCTCGGTGAGCCCCCGTCCGATTCCCCTTTCCCCCACCTCGAATACACTCCGTTCCGCCATCGTTTCGCCGTCGCCCAAAGCACACCGGGGCCGCGGGCTCCCCTCTGTGTACGCACGTTCAAACCCCCTGCCGGACGAACTGACTAATGGGCATGCCCATTAACCCTTTTAATTAGGACGCTAATCCCTCTGACCCCCCACACACACTTGGGCGCCACACGTCTAATTAAAATAAATACCCCCATCAGTTTAGTTATTGAGTATGACATATGGGCCCTACTCTATTAGTTAGTCTAATTGAAATAAATCAAACACACTGCTAAATACCTGAGTCTATGGCAGGTGGCCCCTACTAGTCCGTTTGACCAGTCAGTGGTCAAAGCTCACTAGGCTGTTGACTGGGCCCCCTAGCCCAGTATCATCCTTTATGTGCACTGAACTGGGTATGGTTTTGGGTGTATTTAACATTTTGCATTTTTAAATTTAATTAATATTAATTCCACAAAATGTTTAAAACTTTGAAAATTAATATAAAATAATCCGTAACTCGGATGACAATACTTTGTACATGAAAGTTGCTCAGAAAAACGTGTTGAATCCGAATACGCAGTCCGTTCGTTTTCCACATGCCCCTAGCATAGAGAACATGCAATCGTCCCCCTCTGTTTCATTTGTCCGAAAAAGCCAAACATAGGGAATACTTTCCTGGATGTCCCCCCCTTCGCCAGTATCGTCTGGTACCGCGTTAGGGCATACCTAGCACGACTTATCATCATGTCATGCATCGTCATGCATCTGTTTGCATTGTATTCATTGTTTCTTCCCCCTATTCTCTCCAGTAGACTTCAAGACTAACGCCACTGCTGCCCCGATCGACTATAGTGTTGACGACCCCTCCTTCTTAGCAGAGCTTCCAGGCAAGCAAATCCCCCTTGATCATTCCGATATCGCGTACTCTTTCCCTCTACTGCTTGCATTAGAGTAGTGTTATTGTTTCATCAGTTTGATCCTATACTACTGCATAGCCTGTCCTTGTTACTACTGTTGTTACCTTACCTGCAATCCTAAATGCTTACTATAGGATGCTAGTACTTCATCAGTGGCCCTACATTCTTGTCCGCTGCCTTGCTATACTATCGGGCCGTGATCACTTGGGAGGTGATCACGGGTATATACATACCTACATATTATACTTGATACATGTGGTGACTAAAGTAGGGTCGCCTCGTAGAGTATCCGCGAGAGATTCACGGACTAGGGGCTGAAAGAAGATATTTCTTGATGGCCCTCTGAGTGGATCTTTGTGGCAGAGCAACATGGCAGGTTAAGACCACACAAGAGAAAGGTGGGCCTAGTCCCTGGTCGTTGTTCATGGTTATTTCAAAATAACACGCTTAACAAGATTGGGTATTTGGTTTGAGTTGGTCGTTAGCCTATATGAACTAACCGCCACATGGGACAAGATATGGGCAACCGACATTGTAGCATCAGCCAAAGCTTTCCAGACGTCAACGACTGAGTGGCGCGCGCCGGGTTGGACTGGAACGCCTGCACTTGTATAAGGGGGCTAGGTCTGCTCACCAGCCGTGTATGCAATGTGCAAAGTGCAACGGACGATGGGCCCAAGACCCCTACGCGCTTAGGATTTAGACCGGCGTGCTGAACTCTCTATTGGGCCTAGGTAGGGTTGCGATGTGTTGATCTTCAGAGGCCGGACATGACCCAGGAAAGTGTGCCCGGCCAGAGGGATCGAGCATGTCGGGTAATTTGGTGCACGCCTGCAGGGAAGATTGATCTATTCGAATAGCCGTGTCCACGGTAACAAGACGACTTGGAGTTGTATTCCGACTTCATGACAACTAGAACCGGATAGTTCATAAAACACATCCACAAAAGTTCTAGAGACAACCCGGTGATCACTCTCTCACAGGGTGACAAGGAGAGGATCGCCTGTTAGGATTATACTATACAGTGTTACTTGATGTTGTACTTGCTACTCTCTTCTATATGCTTCAAGATGGAGGCTGCCAGAAGCGTAGTATTCGATAGGACTAGCCATCCCCCTCTTATTCTGGCATTCTATAGTTTAGTCCACAGATACTACCCATTTCATTGATACCGATGCATATGTAGTGTAGACCCTTGCTTGCGAGTACTTTGGATGAGTACTCACGGTTGCTTTGCTCTATGCTTTCTCCTTTTTCCTTTCTTATTGGTTGTTACAACCAGATGTTGGAGCCTAGGAGCTAGACGCCACCGAGATCGACTACTACCACTCCAAGGGTGCTTACTACTACGTGCAGGCCGCCAATGACCAGGAGTACTTTAAGAGGATCCCAGGCAGGAGTCCTGCACCTCTTCAATCTGTATCCCTGTTTGTGCTTGCCATCTTATGGCACCTTGTTTAACTTATGTCTGTACTCAGATTTTGTTGCTTCCGATGACTTGTCTATGATCGAGCTTATGTATTCAAGCCCTCGAAGCCCCTGGCTTGTAATATGAAGCTTGTATGACTTTAATTTGTGTATAGAATTGTGTTGTGATATCTTCCCATGAGTCTTTGATCTTGATCATACACATTTGTGTGTATGATTAGTGTACGATTGAATCAGGGGCATCACAAGTTGGTATCAGAGCCGAGTGACTGTAGGAATCCCCCTTCCAAACTACTTGGCCGAAGATGAGTCTAGTCATTGAAAAACTTTTACTAACATGGTTGTGCGGCTTATGGGCACACGTCGCCATTGGGTGGTATTAGGATCTTTTATTCCTCGACCTATAGTCTGGGACTTTAATCTCTCTCTTCTATTCGGGTTAAATTATTTTACTAACTCTGATTCTAGGTTCTCGTAACTACTTCCTCCCGGAGAGCCCCACACTCAAGATGATTGCTCGGTGCACCAGAAGATCCTGAAGATACACTTTGTTGTTTTCCCGAGACCTTCGTGTTCATCGTCTTTGCAATTCCCTACCACTGATAAATCCCTATGTGTAACTACATACACTTTCCATTCATAAATTCATTCCTAGTTGTTCTTGTTATTACAAGATACATCAAAATATTCTCCGATATTCTGAGAATCCTTCATGCCTACTGCTTTGCAGTTCCTTGCCGCATGAGTACCCCTACGAATACTTCTTCACCCTTATCAAGGAATTGTTCATTACTAGTTGTTCATGTGTTTCACAAAATTCTTTGAAATATTATTCGATCTTCCGATAATCCTCTGCCAACTATTGCTCTACAAATACTTGTCTGCTTGCATTATGGTTACTTTCCATATGTCTAGCAATATTCATTAGTATCCTTTGTCATTGTCATTTTGAGCATTTGATCTAATATGTTGCGAATGCTCGCAATCCTCAATCAGATCCTAGAATTCATCCTTCTAGCTCACATGTTATTTTAAACATAAACTGGACCTCGACCAATCATATTTCCATGGATTGTAGCTCTAAGACTACTCAACTTATCCATCCTTAATTAGAGTGTTTGCTTCTGATTTCTTGATTTGGAAATCATAATTCCTTTACATTTGAGCTTTGAATTAGTCAGTTGTTTCTGTAATCCAACACCTTTGCATTATCCCTTCCTCTGGTTGTGTGCCGATGCTTACATCAGCCCCGTTATGGACCGTCAGATCCTTTATGAAATTATCATCTGACAGTGTCCTTCGTATACAAAAACCTTGAGAAGTTCTTTCCCTGATACATAATGCCATTGGTAAATCCTATTCTATGATTTAGCCAACCATGCTCTGCTTTCGAGCTGGTGATATTTACTATTAAAGCTTGTGGTATATGTTTCCACGATGCCTCGATGGGTTGAACCTATGCCTTCCTTAATCTGTGTGAACCTGAAAGTTTTCATGGGTCATACTCGTCTGGTAATTCACCAGGTAGGTTTTCACACTCAAATCATTTTTAATAGAGCAATGAATGCATGGTCATGCATTGGAGAAGTGGGAGTAGACCTTGATCATTGTGTTCATGCCCATGGACACGATGTAGATCTTATCATGGAAGCTTCTCTTAAATTAATTATTCCCTTGGTATGAGTTCATCTTATATCTGGGATTTGGTCTTTTGCAACCGTGGTTCTGGCCATATTGATATCCTTTGATTCCTTTTCTCAAGCAAGTTAAAGTACTTGTATTTTGCAGATAAATACACCACTTCAACCTCTATTCGGATCTACCTTCGAGTATTACCCTCCGGTATCTCGAGAATATCACGAAACTACATAACTGCTTATGAGTTCTTCATGAACTATTATTCCTCGTTGAATCCAATTTTCCATGGGTTCTGAGTTGTTAGACACTCAAGGACACCGATAACTAAATCAAGTATGCACTACGATTCAACAACTCTTAGTAATCTTCATTGGTTACAAGTTTGTACTCGATCATGTCATTCTGAGCCATTTGACTACATCACCATCGTCATGCTAAAGCTTGACTGTGCTACCTATGTACTTCATCCTCGGAACACAATTTTGACAATGCACTAAGATTATGTCGAGTTTTCAACATCATATTGTTTGGCTTGAAAGACAATTCTGATTTTGAGCTTGCAATCTTATATGTGGTTCTGATAACCTTTCACTTCATCATTCCTTTTCCTTGATGTTGTCATTAATCGAATAATACATCTTCAAGAAACCTCTCGACAAATGTGTTGTGATCATCATCAACATTTTGAACTCTTCCAGAGTATCAATCGAATTCATGATGAGAAATACCATCCTTGCCCCTCGACGATTTGTGTTATCATCTACAACATTCTTACCTTCCCCCAACACAAACTTGTTCATGTTTTGAGTTGTACCTTGAGTTCCTTACTATCTAGCTCATGTTCTATTCTACCTTGGACTATTACCATCTTTTATGTCAAGAATGTTGTGAGAATTGCTCCATCTCTTAAGAATTCTTCATATATTAATACTTATTTCTATCCCCATTCATTTCTTGGTCACAACTTCTAGAAACCCTATTGCTTTGAAGTGAATGGTCGATAGTTTCATTCTAAGTCTTTTGGTTATCGAATCACCATTTTTAACATTGATCGTGCTACTTCGTCCATATTTCTAGGTGCATTTTTGTTCAATGTTTAATTGTGGATGTTCTCCTCGAACATACTTCTTTATTTACTTCGGTATGCTCAATGTTATCACCTTGTTTACTTAATCATGGAAATCTCGATGAGTTTTTGCTGAGCCCATCGGCCACATCCTCACCTTTTCCATGATGAAATGATTCAAGTTGTTCTAGCAGTTCCTCCTGGATCCTTTTGTGATTCCGAAGTACGATCTTTACATTCTAACCATGTCTATGCTATATTGAAGCATGACCGTGGTACTCATATATCAACAAGGGCATTGGAAGCATAATGCTAAATCTTTATTGATCAATTATCCACACACCATTGTATGGGTAATGTCATGAAATTCCTCTCCCCTTACCTAAATGATTTTCTACTTACAATCCTGTCAGGATTATCCCGCTCTGCTTGCTCTTGGGAAGGAGATACACCTAATACTCGTGTATACACATTTTCCTTTCCATTGTTCCATTTATTTTGATAATCACATTTTCCTTTCCATTGTTTTGTTTAACCTTTCTTGTGATCTATATGAAATAAGCAGTAATATTTCCCTGCTTATGTAAACACCTCGGTGTACAAACCCTGTCAGTAAGACCCTCTTACTATTGTTGATTACATTCTGGTAGCCACCGATGGATGGGAACTTTACCTATTGGTCTGCCTCGTTCAATGAGCAGGAAAATGGTTCTCTTCGTCCCTCACCCTTGGTGCCGACGTTGCTACCGACATAACTGACACGCTATTCTCTAACATGCCTTGCTATCATCACCGTGCAAGATGATAGCGCCCTTCCCACTTTTAACCCACATGGTGGACCCATAACCCACAGTTCCTTAGGATCGAAACCTGACTCTCCTGTACACCCATGTTTCCAAAGTTATTCCTCGCGCTTTGCCTCGTATGTAATTGACGAGCCATCGTCCTAGGAATGATCTATTCTAGTATCAGACACAATAATTTTTTCCGTTGCTCTGCACCCCCTTTCACACGTTGTTTCAGGTATCGAACGATTACCTTCCCGTTCAAAACTTCTCATTATACCTTCTTACTTTACTCTTGATATTTTTCTTAAGTCTCAAATCGAGATACACTTTCCACCACCTTCCTAGATGTTATCTACCAGATAAGCAACCATGTGGAGGTTCATTCTTCCGAAGCTACTCCTTAAACTTTTCGTAAATACGATGGAGTTCCCAAAGAAAGGATGATGACTTCATCATAATGACCTGAAGTAGAGAAAGGAAGGCATCAATGAGAGGGGTCAACTTCTTCGAGAAGACAACCAAGAATAAGAAGACACGTTAGAATTTCGTAACGAGAACGTTCCCCCTTACTCCACCTCTTTAATCTCGGGACGAGATTTCTTGTAGTGGAGGAGAATTGTAACACCCGGATAATTAAGCTACAGTAACCCTCTACTAATGATGCCACATTATCACGATTACGATTGTTCATCTCATGATGACTCAAATCCCGTTCGAATTCAAATTTAAAATAAAGTTAAACAATAAAAGTTTTCAAACATTAAAACTAAAATGTTCTAAATGTGAGAAACAATTCATGAGTAATAATGGTGGAGAAACCAACATTTCTTTTAATATTTAAATGCACTAAAATAACCAAAACAAAGGGCAAAACAATTAATTTAATGCCTTTTATAAAGTTATAATAATATAACTAAATTAGTAGTGTGCCAAAATAATTGTGGAAGTGGCCTAATTAGTAATACTAATTTAGGTGCTAACTTGGTATTTTATAAAACTAAAATAAAATAAACTTTAAATGAAAACATTAAAGAAATAAAATAAAAACAGAAAAGCAAATGCAAAACAAAAGGGAAAAAAAGAAATAGAGGAAACCCCCGTGTGCACCTAAGCCCACTGCCTACTATGTCAGGCCCAACCCAACCCCCTCTTCCTCCTACTTCTCTGTTCATAGAGATGCCGTGGACGAAGGCCGCATGTCCATGGCGAGGGGATCTCCATGTGCCGAGCATCCCGTTCCTCCTCGGCGCCCTACTTGACCCCATCGACCCCTCACTGCAAACCCTAGCCCCACTCACCCGGCCCATCACCCCTCCCCCTCTCACTTGAGCTCTCCCGAACCTGGAAATCCCCACGCCATCGTCATCCGCGTGCCCGTCATCGTCCCCTCCATCCGAGGTTACACCGGGAGCTTCATCCGCCTCCCCTACAACACCTACATGGGTCAGACCGAGGCGAGGAGCACCACAATAGCCGGATCGAGTGACTCCCTCCGCTCCGATCGCCGTCATCCTACCGCCTCGCCCTCACCTCCGGCCACCCCCAGCCTCCCCGAGCTCCTCGGCGAGCCCCTGTTCGATTCCCCTTTTCCCCACCTCGAATCCACTCCGTTCCGCCGTTGATTCGCCGTTGCCCGAAGGCCTAAGCGCACCAGGGCCGCGGGCTCCCCTCTGTGTACGCGCGTTCAAACCCCTCTGCCAAACAAACTGACTAATGGGCCTGCCCATTACCCCTTTTAATTAGGACGCTAATCCCCCTAAACCCAGAGACAGTTGGGCCCCACGCGTCTAATTAAAATAAATACCCCCATCAGTTTATTATTGATTGTTAGTTAGTCTAATTGAAATAAATCAAACACACTGCTAAATACCCGAGCCTATGGCAAGTGGCCCCTACTGGTCAATTTGACCAGTCAGTGGTCAAAGTTGACTAGGCTGTTGACTGGGGCCCCTATCATCCTCTGTGTGCACTAAACTGGGTATAGTTCTAGGTGCATTTAGCTTTTTGCCTTTTTAAATTGAATAAATATTAATTCCGGAAAATGTTTAAAACTTTGAAAATTAATATAAAATAATCCGTAACTCTGATGAAAATACTTTATACATGAAATTTGCTCAGAAAAACATGACGAATCTGAATAAGCAGTCCGTTCGTCTGCCACACATCCCTAGCGTAGCGAAAATGAAACTGACCCCTCTGTTTCATTTGTCCGAAAAAGTCAAACACAGAGAATACTTTCACGGATGTTTCCCCCCTTCGCCAGTATCACCTGGTACCGCATTAGGGCATACCTAGCACCGCTTATTGTCATGTCATGCATCGTCATGCATATGTTTGCATTGTATTCATTGTTTCTTCCCCCTCTTCTCTCCGGTAGACTTCGAGACTGACGCCACTGCTGCCCCGATCGACTACAGTGTTGACGACCCCTCCTTCTGAGCAGAGCTTCCAAGCAAGCAAACCCCACTTGATCATCCCTATATCACCTACTCTTTCCATCTACTGCTTGCATTAGAGTAGTGTTATTGTTTCATCAATTTGATCCTATACTACTGCATAGCCTGTCCTTGTTACTACTGTTGTTACCTTACCTGCAATCCTAAATGCTTAGTATATGATGCTAGTATTTCATCAGTGGCCCTACATTCTTGTCCGCTGCCTTGCTATACTATCGGGCCATGTTCACTCGGGAGGTGATCATGAGTATATACATACCTACATATTATACTTGATACATGTGGTGACTAAAGTCGGGTTGCCTCGTAGAGTATCCGCTAGTGATTCACGGACTGGGGGCTGAAAGGACATATTTCCTAACGGCCCTCTGAGTGGATCTTTGTGGCGGAGCGATAAGGAAGGTTGAGACCACCCAAGAGAGAGGTGGGCCTGGTCCCTGGTCATTGTCCGTGGTTATTTCAAAATAACACGCTTAACAAGATTGGGTATTCTATCTAAGTTGGTCGTTGGCCTATACACACTAACCGCCACATGGAACAAGATATGGGCAACCGGCGTTGTAGTATCAGCTGAAGCTTTCCAGATGTCAGTGAATTAGTGCCGCGTGTCGAGTTGGACTAGAACGCCTGCACTTGTATAAGGGGGCTAGCTCTGCTCACCGGCCGCGTACACAACATGCAAGAGTGCAACAGGCGATGGGCCCAAGACCCCTGCGTGCTTACGATTTAGACCGGCATGCTGACCTCTCTGTTGGGCCTAGGTACAGCTGTGATGTGTTGATCTTCGGAGGCCTAACATGATGACTTGGAGTTGTATTCCGACCTCATGACAACTAGAACTAGATACTTAATAAAACACACACCCAGACAAGTTCCAGAGACAACCTTGTGATCGCTCTCTCACAGGGCGACGATGAGAGGATCCCCGAGTAGGATTATGCTATACGATGTTACTAGATGTTGTACTTGCTACTCTCTTCTACATGCTTCAAGATGGGGGCTGCCAGAAGCGAGTCTTCGATAGGACTAGCTATCCCCCTCTTATTCTGGCATTCTGCAGTTTAGTCCACATATATTGCCCATTTCATTGATACCGTTGCATATGTAGTGTAGATCCTTGCTTGTGAGTACTTTATATGAATACTCATGGTTGTTTTGCTCCCTCATTTCTCCCTTTTCTTTCCTTCTCGGTTGTCGAAACCAGATGTTGGAGCCCAGGAGCCAAACGCCATGGCGATGACTACTACCACTCCGAGGGTGCTTACTACTACGTGCAGCCCACCGACGACCAAGAGAAGTTCAAGAGGATCCCAGGCAGGAGGCCTGCGCCTCTTCGATTTGTATCCCTATTTGTGCTAGTCATCTTATGGCACCTTGTTTAACTTATGTCCATTGTAAGTGCATCTAGTGCCCCTTAGTGATTTTGTTGTATTGAAGACTTATAGGTTAAGAGACTGATGCATTTGTGAGTGTACACAAGTCTATAAGTCTATGAGGAGTTTGATATTTACAGAGAAACTCGACCCCTAAAAATGAATGTCTTCAACTGAAGACTTTCTATAGACTCTGAAAGTGAAGAAATTGGTGTGACCGTGAAGACTTGATATTCATGTGAGGAACATGAAGCGTGAAGACTTTTGTTTTTGTAGTTTCATTTCCTCTTTCTTGAGTCATAGGAAACACCATACTATTAAACGGGGCCGAGGTAAAACTAAGGGAAAGTTTCTAGGTGATGCTCAACTCAAAATCCTACAACTACCAATCCCTTCGAGTGAAGCCAGTGGAAATCTCATACAGTTCAGTAAATTTCTTCAGTGATAGAGACGTAGTTCTTCTGGTCTCTGAGGATTGTGTCCTGACCGAGGAGTTAGGAATTCACCAGTGCGGATTTCCTACAAGTGGGGAACATGATAGCCCTGAGGAATTCGAGCCTCATATTTCTGACCATTGCTGTGCTACGCGCCAGCTGTCCCAAAATATCTACCCACCTAACGGTCATATCATTGAAGGGCATTTATGTCTTATCATGTCGGGCTGCTCCCTTGGCTATAAATAGCCACCCCCTACAACCACTAGCTAGTTGGCTGCTTCGTGAGAAACTAACACTTGTGATTGAGAGCATCCCATCCTCCGAGGACTTTGAGTGAAAATCATCAAGTGAGGAAAAACCAAAAACCCAAACCCAAACACCTACAAACCCAAAATGATTGAGCATCATTGAAGAGATTGTTCTTGTGTGGAACCGACGCTTGTTACCTTTGAGGACTGTGCATCCTCCAGACAGTTAGGCGTCATGGCCTAGAGCATCCAAGAGGAAATTGTGGATCGCCGGGTGACCGAGTTTGTGAAGGTTTGGAAGTCACCTGAAGACTTACCATGAGTGATTCGACGAGGTTTGTGTGACCTTAGTTCAAGGAGAATACAGTGAGGACTGTGTGTCCGGGACTATGTGTCCTCAGGTTTAAATACCTAACTGCTCTAACCAAATGTACAACTGTCATAGTAGTTGGAACTGGTCTACCAAATCTCTGTCTTCACCGAGCTAACTGGTTCTATTTCCTCAACCCTTTCATTTCTTCATTACTATGTTGTGTACCTGTTCATATCTGTTTGAAGACTTTGACTGAAGACATTCTCAATTTCCTCAGTTCAATTTCTTCAGTTTGTTTGTCTTCATTCTGTTTTATCCTATGCTTACGCTTTCTGTACTCTGTGTTTGTTTTCTATTCATCATGATGTCCATGCTTATGTGATGTCATGTCTGTATCTGAGTACTTATTTCACTACCAGTAGTTCTTCACTTAGGAATTTCCTCACCCTGAAATTCCTCAGTGAAGAATTCATAAAAATTGCCTATTCACCCCCTCTAGTCGACATAACGCACTTTCAATTTGTATCAGAGCAAGGTACTCCCTTGTTCTGTGTGATTTTGGTTTAACCGCCTGGAGTTTTAGTTATGTCGACCACAGGAATGAAGACAGTGACATGCCCCATCTTTGACGGTTGTGATTATCCCAAGTGGAAGGCCATGATGAAGAAGTGCCTCATGGCGATGAACAACAAACTCTGGACCGTCACTGAGATTGGTCTTACTGTCCTATGCAAGATGGCGGAGGATGATGATATTTGCAAGTACACTCTACTTAACCTTACGGCGAAAGACATCATCTGCTCCGGCTTGTCGCAAAATCAGTTCAGGAACGTTATGCATCTCTACCATGCGAAGCTCATCTCGGACCGTCTATCTGAGGTCTATGAAGGTCATCGAATTCATCATGATCCCTGGTTTGGGGAACACATGGAATCACGGAAGGCTATGACTTTCAATCCGGAATCATCATCCTCTTCACCATGCCTTATGGCAAAAGGTGCCAAGGTAACTGAATGCTATCTATCTGAGTCCAGTAATGATGAATCTGGTGATGAATTTGGACCCAGCTATACCAAACTTGCTTCCCTTGCCACTAAACAACAAAGAGTTTTTGGAAAAAGTTCAAAACATGATGGATGAGAGCGATGATATGTTGGGTGAAGAAATGGATCAGTCGAAAGCTTTGGCTGAAAGTCTTCAGAGACTTCAGACTAAGTTTGATAATCTTCAGTCATCATAACACTCTCTTATCTGATCATGGGAAGGCTTCTTATGAATTTCTTCAAAGAAAGCAAGATCTTGAGAAGTTAAGAGTGAGTTATGAAGATCTTTAGAACGAGCGTGATTCATTACTTTCTCAACAAATCAGTGCTACTCAGGAAGAATTTATTCCTCCATGTTTGAAGTGCATTGAACGTGAATCTGCTAATTCTTCACCTGGGAGTTCAAATGCTTCTATTGCTGCAAATACTTCACCTGACTATGCTATCGCTAATTCCTCATCCGAGGATGCTGCTAGTATCACTGACCATGCAGGGCTGAAGGAATTGTATGTGACATGCATGTACAAAAGCCTCAAAGGGCATCAGGCTCTTTGTGATGTGCTTAAGAAGCACATCCTCAACAGGAACCCTAGAAAATATGGTATTGCCTTTGAGAGGAAACTCAATGCTGATGGGACCTGTTGGAAGCCTGAGCAGTATCCCAAAACCTCATGGGTTGCTGCAAAGGGACCTTCAGTGGATCCATCTACTTTATCTAGTTTTACATGTGTATGTTCATATTCTTCTGATGAGTCATTTGACTCCAACTATAAGCTGTTCAAAAATCAGAATGGTGAAGTATTTGCTAGCTATGTTGGCACTAACTGTAGGAACGGTCCTCCTATGAAGAAAATCTGGGTTCCCAAAAGGTGCCTTGAAAGTCTTCAGGTGAATGTCATCATGACACCACCTGTGAAGAATAGGAACCCCATATCAAATTCTTCATATGGATCCAAGTCCTCATATGGACCACATTCCTCACATGGATCAAAGTCCTCATATGAATATCATCATGCTAACACCTCTGTTTCGCAGGGAAAGGCTAAGGGTTATTTATATGTGCATTATTCTTCAAATCATTATGTTCATAAATCCTCGAAGAATTTCTCTGCTTACTCATATGCTTGCCCTAACCCCTATTATGTGGAACGAAGTGAATTGGCATCTATGCCACCTTTATCTTATGGAGCTCACAAAATGATGAACTCTTTACCACCCTTCAGATGTGGGTGGTGAAGAAAAAGACCCAATCTCTTATGCAGGATCAGGTCCCCAAATGAACCTAAACGTCTGAAGAATTTGCTGGAGACCTGAATATACTTGAAATGATGCAAGCTAATCATGAAGAAATGAATTTTCATTTCTCACATCCTCATACTACTCTACCAGTTCTATCCCTTGATGAAATTTATCTGATGAATTTGACATCATATTCTTCACTGATGAAGTATATGAGTTCGTAAGCTGCACTAATTCATCTGCAGGATGATCAACCCAAAGCCACTGAGTGGGTCCTCGACAATGGATGTACAAATCATATGACTGGTGACAGGAGCTTATTAATGGACACTGCTTTATCTCCATCGCATTTGAAGCATATCACCTATGCCGACAAAGGAAAAACCAAGGTATTGGGTCTAGGTAAGGTTGCAATCTCAAATGATCGACACATGGACAAAGTCATGCTTGTCGAGTCCTTAGGGTTCAACCTCATGTCAGTCTCAATGCTTTGTGATCTTGATATAGTTGTTGTCTTTGGCAAGTATCGTTGTGTTGTGATCATGGAAGCTGACAATTCCAAAGTCTTCGAAGGCTTTAGGAGAGGAGATTTGTACATTGTTGATTTCTCTATAGGACCACAACCTGCCACATGTCTACTTGTAAAAGCTTCAGAAGGCTGGCTATGGCATCGACGACTTGGTCATGCTGGCATGAGGAACTTGCACACGCTCGCGAAGAAGCATGTCATTGGCATCGAGGGTGTCAAATTCCTCAAGGACCATTTTTGTGGAGCTTGTGAAGCCGGAAAGATGACCAAGGCCAAGCATCCCTCAAAGACCATCATGAGTACCACTCGTCCATTTGAATTGCTTCACATGGATCTCTTTGGCCCTACTCATTATGCCACATTTACTAATGCTACATCTTTATATGGCTTTGTCATTGTTGATGACTCTTCTTTTTATACATGGGTGCATATCATCACTTACAAAAATGAAGTGCATGAAGTCTTCAGACGATTTTCCTCGAGGGCTTCAACCAACTTTGGTGTGAAGATCAAGCACATAAGTGACAATGGAACTGAGTTCAAGAACACTGGTCTTGATGACTATCTTGATGAACTTGGTATTACTCATGAGTTATCTGCTCCTTATACTCCTCAGCAGAATGGCGTCGTGGAGCACAAGAAGAGGACTCTTGTTGAGATGGCTCTCACTATGCTTGATGAGTACAAGACACCTTCTCGCTTATGGCATGAGGCAATTGATACTGCATGCCACATCATCAACATGGTATATCTTCACAAATTCTTCAGAAAGACCTCATATGAACTCCTCAAGGACAAGAAACCCAATGTGAGTTATTTCAAAGTCTTCGGTGCTAAATGTTGGATTAGAGATCCTCATCACAATTCTAAATTTGCACCGAAAGCACATGAAGCTTTTATGCTTGGTTCTGGTAAGGACTCGCACACCTACAGAGTCTTCAACACCTATCACCACAAGGTTGTTGAAACTGTAGATGTGCAGTTCAATGAAACTAATGGCTCGCAAAGAGAGCACCTACCTCTTGTGCTAGAAAATACCACCTGAGGAATCCATTAAGTTCAAGGCTACTGAGGATGTCATTCCTACCGAAGAATCTGCTGAAGAAGTCATTCCATAACGTGAAGAACATCATGCTGGTGCACCTGAAGAAAGTGGCTCTGAAGAAAATGCTGAGCAAATTCCTCATCATCAACCAGCTCATCCTCATGTTGCTAATGAAGTGTAGATTGAGAGAATCATCAATGACATCAAAGAACCAGGTCCTCTCACATGCTCAAAAGCTTCACATTTGTCTAACTTTTGTGGGCACTTTGCTTTCGTCTCTATCACAGATCCCACTAAGGTAGATGAAGCATTTCTGGAGCCTGAGTGGATTCAAGCTATGCAAGAAGAATTACATCAGTTCGAGATCAACAATGTCTGGGAACTTGTCAAGCGACCAGACCCTCACAAGCACAATATCATCGGCACCAAATGGATCTACCGTAACAAGCAAGATGAAAATGGCCTTGTGGTGAGGAATAAGGCATGGCTTGTAGCTCAAGGTTACACACAAGTTGAAGGAATTGATTTTGATGAAACTTTTGCACCTGTTGCTAGACTTGAAGCTATTCGCATATTACTTGCTTATGCTAACCATCATAATATCATCTTATATCAAATGGATGTGAAAAGTGCATTCCTCAATGGTAAGCTTGAGGAAGAAGTATATGTTGCTCAACCCCTAGGTTTTGAGGATCCAAAGCATACTGACAAAGTCTTCAGACTCAATAAGGACCTCTATGGCCTCAAGCAGGCCCCTCGGGCGTGGTATGATACTTTGAAGGAATTCCTCATGAAGAAAGGCTTCAAACCCGGTTCATTTGACCCAACTATCTTCACCAAAGCTTATGATGATGAATTATTCGTATGCCAAATATGTGTTGATGATATCATCTTTGGCTGTACTGACCAATGTTACAGTGATGAATTTGCCTATATGATGAGTGAAGAATATCAAATGTTTATGATGGGAGAATTGAAATTCTTCTTAGGTCTTCAAATTCGTCAACAACGAAACAACATCTTCATAAATCAGGAGAAATACCTCAAGGATGTATTGAGCAAATTCGGCATGCAAGATTGCAAAGGTGTCAAAATTCCTATTCCCACAAATGGCCCTCTATGCACTGATGAAAATGGTATTGACTTCGATCAAAAGGTATACCGCTCCATGATTGGCTCTTTATTGTATTTATGTGCATCTAGGCCAGATATTATGCTTAGTGTTTGCATGTGTGCCCGTTTTCAAGCTACATCGAAGGAATCACACCATAAGGCTGTGAAGCATATTCTTAAATATCTAGCTCACACTTCAACACTTGGATTATGGTATCCCAAGGGCTTGGCTTTTGATCTCATTTGATATTCATATTCTGACTATGCTGGTGATCATGTGGACCGCAAGTCAAAATCAAGCACATGCCATTTCCTTGGACGATCCTTGGTCTGTTGGTCTTCAAAGAAACAGAACTGTGTGTCACATTCTACTGCTAAAGCTGAGTACATTGCTGCTGGTTCGTGCTGTGCTCAATTGCTATGGATGAAGCAAACTCTCAAGGACTACGACATCAATGTGAAGAACGTGCCACTCTATTGTGACAATGAGAGTACTATCAAGATCGGTCATAACCCTGTTCATCACTCGAAGACAAAGCACATTCAGATCCGTCATCATTTTCTTCATGATCATGTGTTGAAGGGCGATATCTCCATCGAGCATGTGAATACTAAAGAACAACTAGTCGATATCTTCACAAAGCCCTTGATTGAGAAGAGATTTAGCAAGGGCGGTGTGAGCTAAATATCTTAGAATTTTTGAACATCCTTTGAAAAGGACACACATCCTAACACTTATGCAAATTGACGACTTAGATGTGCAACACACGAAGTAACATTTTTCTTCAATCAATGAAGACTAACCCTCTATGTGTGAAGAAATTAATGAAGAATTTGATTCGGAGCCCTACGACAATTGTACGCGGCGTCTGAAATCATCATTCTTATACGATGGGTCATGCCACCAACAGAAGTTGAAAATATTCAATTTGAGTTTTTCTTCAGTCTTGAAATTCCTCAGTTGATTTCTTCAAATTTGCAATGTCTTCACTCTCTCTGTCGTTTTTGTTCATTGACTACACAAATTATATATGAGTTTATGTCCTCTACAGCATTCACTTATAGCTATTTCTTCAAGTTGATCTTTCTGCTAAGTGAATGTGATTGGACCCTTCTCCCTCTATGCTATACTCAACCCAATACGTTCACAAATTCTTCATGTGCATTCTATTTTGTTGGCGTTCTGGGAACGAGGGTCCCCAGACTTGCCTGCCAGCAGCCCACGGCGTGGCTCCACCAGCGGCCCTGTGCGGCCCATCTTCACCAGCAAGCACTCAAGACCCTCGCGAGGGGCAAAGCCTCGCGAGGTGGATGATGCAAGACCTCCTTGGGGGCAGCCTCACCAGGCTGGCTCGCGAGGGGCGGAGAGATCATGGCAAGGGAGACCTCGTGAGGTCCCCGTGATGTAAGCCATGACGACCAAGGCCAGGCGGGCACCAGGCGGGCGCCAGCGCGCGCAGTGTCCTCGTTTCCTCTTTGGTGCTAAAGAGTCAAGCACAGGCGCGAAGTCCCAAGGCGTCAAGCAAAGGTTTCCATATCGGTGCAACAAGACAAGGACTAGTAGGACAGTAGGACGGAGGTCACCATGGAGCCTAAGACGGCGTCACCACCAGAGCCTTTGGCAAGTGAAGACTACTTTTGTCAGGATAACTTGTACTGGTTGTCCCCCTTCAAACTTGGTTGTTGTGGGATCCCTTCCTGCTCAATATTAGGGAAGAGGACCAGGGCCTCTATAAATAAGACTAGCCACCACCTTAGCAAGAGAGAGAGGATCATTCAGACCACCAGATACCACACAAGCTCGCCAAGCACAAGAACACCTCTCCTCAGGAGGCTGTTCTTCCCCTTGTAACTGTTCATCCTTAGACCAAGAGGCAATCCACCACACCACACTGGAGTAGGGTATTACACCGCAATGGTGGCCCGAACCAGTATAAATCTTGCGTCCCTTTGTTCTACGAGTTCGACGCGCTAAGACTTGAGATTATGTGAGGGCGAGAGCCATAGGGGGAGAGATCTTCGTGCGCACCCCAGTGTTTGAACCTCAAGGGTTTTGCCGGAACCCGAAATCCGACATTTGGCGCGCCAGGTAGGGGGTGCGCTGAAGCTTTCCTTCCGCTAACCCGCATCACGTCGCTCCACCACATCCACGTCGGACGCGCGTCGAGTGTCGGGCTGCCCTCGCCGCCCATGTCGCTTAGACAACCCCTGTTAGTAGGCCTCCCCATTGTTCCACGTCTCCTATTGCCAACGCCACTACCGGCCCGGCGGCAAATGAGCAGCAGGCCTCCTCACTGCACCCCTCCATGCGGCGGGACGGCCGCACCGCCACCCCGTCGCCGACTCCATCCGGCTCATCGTCTCACGCTCACCGCGCACCCACAGATGTGCAGGCCACGCTGCTCATGGCGCGCGAGCTCCTGCGTTACCGCCCAGTCGACGATCTCTATGAGAACTGGTTGGACCGCATCGCCGAGCTCGTCAGCGCCGCTGGAGGCTCTCCTGCACCATCCCTCTCGCTGCCTCGCCCACCTCCAACTGCGGGCGATGTAGCTCACGGAGCTCCTCCGCCTCCTCCGCACCAAGACGGTGCCCTCGTGCCGAGACGCGCAGCTCATGGAGCGCCTCCGCCTCCTCTGCATCAAGACGGCGTCCTTGCCCCAAGACGTGTGGTCCCGCGGCGTGACCCACCGCGCCGTGTGCCCGCACACGAAGAAGGAAGCTGGCGAGAGGTTCCCCGGCCGCAAGAAAACGCTCCAGCTCTCCTGGCGCCACGACAAGACCACGTGCCTCCTATGGCGGCGGTGCGCGGGCATCAAGGGCAGGCTCCGCCCCTGTAGAGGGCCCCTAGTGGCCACCGCAGGCTGTCGGGCTCTTATTCCCGAGCTGCGTAGCGTCGTTTGGCTAGGCAAGTTCAAGCCGGACCTGCCTCCACGCTATGACGACACCCCCAACCCCGCAGAGTTCCTGCAGCTTTACGAGCTGAGCACCGAGGCAACCAACGGCGACGAAAAGGTCATGGCGAACTGGTTTCCCATGGCTCTCAAGGACGGTGCCCGCTCGTGGCTCCTGAACCTGCCTCTAGGCTCGATCTCCTCCTGGGGTGAGATGCGCGATCGCTTCGTCACCAACTTCCAGGGCACACGCGATCGACCTCCAGCCGCAGGTGACCTGCGCCGCATCAAGCAACAGCCGGGAGAGACTCTGTAGAAGTACATCCAGCGCTTCAATAGCGTGCGCCTCAAGATCCCCATGGTGACGGACGAGGCCATCATCTCAGCATTTTCTGATGGCATCCGTGACATCAAGATGAAGAAGGAGCTCGCCATCCATGAGGAGCTATGCACGACTTTCAAGCTGTTCAACGTAGCAACCAAGTGTGCAAAAGCTGAGGTGGGGCGTCTCTCCCTCCTCGAGCTCCCTGTTGCAGATCCAGAGGAAAAGAAGGCCAAGGTCAAGGACGTGAAGCGCAAAGGAGTGGCTTTACTCGCGGCAGAGCCAGACACAAAGCGCGGCCGGGACCTCCCCGAGTCGTCCAAGGGCAGACGTACGTTCAACGCCTTCCACAACGTGCTCAGGCACAACACTAATGATTGTCAAGAGCTCAAGGCCATTCAAGATGGACGCTTCGGTTGATTCCCCGAGCGCAGCGACCGGGGCTACGACCGAGGAAGTGGACGAGGTGGAGGACATTGGGACGACCGCGGGCCTCACCAGGAGTGGCGTGACCAGCCTCACGAGGACCGCTGGCAGGACCAGCCTCGTGAGGGCGCCTGGAGGGACCAGCCTCGCGAGGACCGTCCTCAGGGCAATTCTGGCGTCCCTCCACTGCCACCACCGCCAAGGAGGAATGACGACCACCAACAGGACGAAGGGGCTGGGGGCTTCTAGGAGCCGCGCGCCATCGCTTGCATCTTGGGGGGTGCTTAGGCCCCGGCTTCCCAGTGCATCTTCAAGAAGTTCTATCGCGAGGTGAATGCAGCCCTCCCCAAGCTCGAGGCCACTCGCCCGCTCAGGTGGTCCAAGTACTCCATCACCTTTAGCTCGGGGGACCAGCTCAAATGCGCGGCAACCGCCGGCGTCCTCCCGATGCTCTATTCACCCATCATCAGCAATGTCCAAGTCACCAAGACCCTCATGGATGGCGGCGCAGGGCTCAGTGTCCTGTCCGTCGAGATGTTCGACAACCTTCAAGTGCCATATGATTAGCTTCAGCCCACCAAGCCGTTCTCAAGAGTGACTGACGGCTCCACCATCCCGATAGGGAAAGTTCGCCTCCCTGTCACCTCCGTTCAGCATGATAACTACCACACCGAGCTCGTCGACTTCGACGTCGCCCACATCCGCCTGCCGTACAATGCCATCCTCGGGTACCCAATGCTAGCCAAATTCATGGCAGTCACCCACCAAGGCTACAACGTCCTCAAGATGCCGGGAAGTGGTGGAATCATTACAGTCCCCTGCGAAGAAAGAGACGTGGTGTGCTCCCTCGAGCACGCCTTCCAAGCTGCAGTAGTTGAAGACCCTGACAGCGCGTGTGTGCAGTACCCTCCTGAGGCCAGCCCCAAGAGGAAGAAGCAGCTACTCTGCACTGGGCCTCAGGGGAGCGGCGCCTCTAGCGGCGCCACCTCAGGATCGGCGCCCGCGCCTGGGGCGCCTCCCTCCCTCGCATAGGAAGGCGCGCCCGGTGCCCTCCTCGGGCAGGGCTCGAGGGCTCTCTTCTGGAGGGGCTCAGACCTGGCCGGCATCACGAGGGAGGCGCTCGGGCACCACATGGAGATGTGCTTCGCGGCACGTTTCCCTCAGGAGGGCACCAGGCGAGGAGCGCCCGGCGCTCAGGAGTTCATCGTCAAGACCACTCAGGAGCTTCAGGAAGCAAGAGCAATACGCGGCGACCGCCGCCCACCTGGTGTAGCTCCCCACGCGGGCAAGGGTGGTGAGTTGCGCGTCTGCATCGACATCCCAGGGCTCAACAGGGCCGCATCTCAGGAGCGCTTCTAGCCTTCGCGTGCTGGTCGGTGTGAGGGTCCACCTCACAGCTATGTGTGCATGCCATTTGGCCTGCCGAGTGCAGCAGCCGCCTTCCAGCACAATCTACAGAGCATCTGGGCGACCTAGGAAGCGAGGCATCACGCTGTCCTGGCGGAGATGGAGACGGTCCTCAGGAGGCCACCTGAGCCCCTAGAGCCTCCCGAGGCTCAGGGTCTCGGTGGCTCAGCGGCTCGTGAGGAGCGACTTCTTCAGCGCGCGCCTTCAGCTACCCCAACACTCCTTCGACAACCAAACCAAGTGACATTTTACAAGTTCATTCAGCTGGGAGCGCCCCTCGGGCTGCATTATTCCCAGGTCGCATGGGCCCGTCCCTGTGGCATGTATCCACTTGCATCTTTAGTTTACCCTGCTGGGGGTGCCCCTCGGGCTGCACCTTCCCTAGGCCGCTCGGGTCCGACCTAGTGGCATGTATCATCCTTGCATTTACCTAAGCTAGTTTGCTTTCCATGCATAAGCTACCTATCGTCACTACCTGCTAGATTGCCGCCCACCGCGGGAGCCGCGCGCCGATCGTCTTTCTTCAGGATCCTTCGCATAAGAAGGCTCGGCATGATGTTTGTGCTCGGGTCCATCCCTGCAGCGTCGATAAATCCAACAGCTGAGCTCTGTCTGGCGGGCCGGACCCATTCACGTCACCTCCTGGGGTCGTTAGTGCTTGGCCATCTCGTGCGATAACCTCAGGAGATTCGACCGGCGCAGGTTGTCTAACCATCTCGCAGGACCACCGCAGTCAACAAGAACCAAGACCAGGCATAACCCGCCTTGAGGTAGGACCTCATGAGTCTCGTGCTGGCTCACGAGTGCCTAGACACACCTCGTCTAGCCCTGCCGTGCAAGCCACATGTCAGGGCGGGGTTGTACACGCCCCGGGGGCTCCACTCAAAGGGAGCCCTCACCCACGCACCAGTGGAAGCACCATGCTCCGCGCTGGCAGTCGACACTGCCGAGGAGCGGCTATGCCCATGCAAGTACAGAAGCGATATTCTCTGCGCTGGTGATAAACAACTGAGGGCAGCCTCACGGAGAAGGCGACTTCAGTTCCCCGCCCCCTGGAAGCCGGTACCGCCAGCTCGGCAATCCCAGACGCCGAAGCGACAAGTGCCGCGCCCATTGGGTGGGTGCGAGGAGGCGGCACAGGGCCGCTGAACCAGGCGCTCCTGGACGTCCAGGCGAAGCTTCGCGTTGAGGGCGACGCTCTCCAGAGTTGCACCAAGGCGTTCCTGGCGTCGCAGGCAGCCATCCGGGTATGTTTTTTCCTTTGGTCTTTGTTTTTTTGTTCCTCTCTGTGGGGGCGCGCCAGCGCACCCACTGGGTGTAGTCCCCAAGTTTCGGGCTGGCTGCTGAGCAGGCGGCCCGGAACTCCAATTGATGAACTCTGGGTATTAACTTTTTGTCTGAAACGTTTGACACAGGATTACCACAACCTCCGCGTCACTGTCTTTAACCATAACGTTGAAGAGCTGGGAAAGCGGACCGCCGATTTGTCGGAGAGCCGGAGTAAGTCCTTTCCTTCTTTGCGGGGGCACACTGGCGCACCCGCGGGCTGTAGTCCCCAAGATTTGGGCCGACTGCTGAGCAGTCGGGCCGGATCTCCCCGGTGACCTTCTTTACCTGATGACTTAACATCTTCTTTCTTCCTTCTTTTCAGGAGCCAATGCTGCTCTTCAACAGCAGCTGAGCGACGCCAACTCTGCTTTGCGCGCCAAAGAGGAGTGCGGCAAGCTCGCTACGGAGCGCGACCTGCTGGCCACTCAATTGGCAGAGCAGAAGGAGCTACTTGTGAAGACGCAGAGGGAGGCGGAGGAGACGGAAACCGCCCTCCTGGCCGAGTTCGCGAGCGAGCGCTCCTCCTGGTCTGACAAGGAGGCGATGCTGGCCTCCGCCTTCCTTGAGATTGAAGACATCGTTGATGGTGAGTTTCTTTACTTTCTTTCTTCGAGCTGCCGATTTAAGTCGTGCCGACTTCTGGTTTTTGACTCGCTTCTTTGTTTCTTCCTGTCTTTGCAGACTTCTTTCCTGGGCACTCGTAGGCCGCCATCCAAGCCATCGAGGCTGACCGAGAAGGTCGGAGGGCGGAGGGCGCAGAGATTGCCGCCGACGCCCCCCGAACTCTTGACGAGCACATCCTGAGCATCGAGGCTCGCCTTCGACCGGCTCACCAGATGCTGCGCCGGCTTCAGCGTGTTGGTGCCCAGGCGATTGCCGCCCTGTGGCCGGACATGCAGGCTCCGCGCACCCCCAGCCTGACGGCCGACTGGCTAGAGGTCGCGGCTGGTCGTCTTGAGGCCTGGAAGGGCTCTTCGGCCCGAGCTGGAGCGCGCCGGGCCTTGGAGTTCGTCAAGGCATGGTATCCGGGGCTGGATCTAGACCGGCTGGCCACGCTTCGGTCGGAGGCCCAGCCGGAGCTGGCAGCTGCGGAAGACGCCCTCATCAAGCGTGCTGCGGTGATCACCGAGTACATCGACACCTGCATCTTTTTCCCCGAGCGGTCTGAAGATGGCGAGGAGGTACCGTCGGAGTGGTTTGGGATGAATCCAGACTACGGCGAGGACTCGGCGAAGGTGATTGGCTCCAGCATCGAGGAAGAAGGCGAGGCGGAGGACGGAGGCGAGACGGGGGCACCAGAAGACGAAGCAGACGGCCAGCCTCAGCTCGACCGCGCCTCCAGCAACGAGCCGCGTGCGACCGACCCGACTGCCACCAGAGGCGATCAAGCCGAGACTAACCAGCCGGCCGCCCCGATGACTGATGTTGCCGCCTCCTCCGACCCTCCGAATCCGTCTGCTGCTTCCTAAGCTGCCGCTTTATTTTATCTGCTTCAGTAGTCTTTGAAGAACTTGTTAATTCGCACAATTCCACCCGCGGGGTGTATTTTGAACTTCTGCTCGAAGATTCGGCCAAGGGCCTATATTATGTAAATATATTTATCCGTGTTCCATCTTTTCTTGCTCATTGCTCTTCTGGCTTTTTTCCTTTGCTGCTTTCTCTTAGTTGCCTGCCTTGCCAATCAGACAGCCGCTCTGTGGACTGCCGCTGGATCAAATGCTTGGCTACTTTGGGAAGGCAAGTACTTAGCCATTTTTAAGAGTTTTTTGAGCAAGTTGAATAGAAGACGGTAATCCGACTATTCGAGAGTCGGTTTGCGAGAAAGGCTGGAAGCTGTCTTGAACTATGTTTTATGCTTTGAGTCCTTAGCCATTTTTCGTGCGAATGCCCATTCTACCTTACTTCTGCCCATCGTTCAGTTGCTCTGCGAGCTGCGGCTTCTGACAGGAGACGGTTTAGGCGTTTACACACTACTTGTCCGACTGCAGGAAGCATTTCATAGTGCAAGGCGGCAAGTCCCCGGGCCGACTTGTCGAGCCCGGTGCCAAGTGGCATGACAAAGAGTAACATACTTGTAGGCATAATCTTTATCATACAGACAAAAGAGGGCAGTCCCCGAGTTCATCTCGGGGGGCCCAAAGTCTTGGTACTTTAATACAAAGGGTAGCGTGGTACATACTGCATCAACTGTAAAATCTTCGGAGGAGATTTGCATTCCATGGCCACTCTGTATCCTTGCTGGAGTTGTCCCTCTTGCGTGCTCGGGGCTTCTGAGCGTCAATCGGGTAGTAGGAGTCGTTGCCCAGTACTTTGCTGATGATGAAAGGACCTTCCCAAGGCACCGGCAACTTGTGCTGGCCGGCTGTTCGCTGGATCAGCCGGAGCACAAGGTCGCCTTCTTGGAAAGATCATGGCCTGACCTTCCTGTTGTGGTATCGGCGCAGGCTCTGCTGGTAGATGCTGGACCGGCTGAGTGCCAACAGCCGGCCCTCTTCCAGCAGATCGACGCCGTCTTGTCGTGCTTCTTCTGCTTCCTCCTCGGTGTACATGGTGACTCGTGGGGAGTCGAACTCTATGTCCGTTGGGATGACGGCTTCGGCACCATAGACGAGGAAGAAAGGCATGAAGCCGGTTGACTTGTTTAGAGTCGTGCATAGACTCCAGAGGATGGCTGGTAGCTCATCGAGCCAGCAGCCAGCCGAGTGCTCCAGAGGCTCGATCAGCCGAGGCTTGATGCTAGACATGATGAGGCCGTTTGCTCGCTCCACCTGGCTGTTTGACTGTGGATGGGCGATGGATGCTAGGTCCAGTTAGATGCCCTGTGTTGCGCAGAAATGGGCCAAGGCACCTTTGGCGAAATTTGTGCCGTTGTCGGTGATGATGCTGTGTGGTATGCCGTACCGAAATGTGATATCGGCGATGAAAGTCATGGCAGTTGGACCGTTCAGCTTCTTGATTGGCTTCGCTTCTATCCACTTGGTGAACTTGTCCAATGCGACAAGTAAGTGAGTTAAGCCACCTCGTGCTATCTTGAATGGTCCCACCATGTCTAGACCCCAAACTGTGAAAGGCCAGGCAATGGGGATGGTCTTGAGTGCAGAAGCTGGCTGGTGCGGCCTGGAGCTGAACTTCTGGCACCCTTTGCATTTTTTGCCCAACTCCTTGTCCTCTTCCAAGGCAGTTGGCCAGAAGAAACTGTGTCGAAATGCTTTGGCAATGAGTGCTCTTGAAGCCGCATGGTGGCCGCACTCGCCTTGATGGATGTCTTTGAGAATCGCTTGGCCTTGCTCTGGCTCTACACAGCGCTGGTAGACACCAATGACGCTGCGCCTGACCAGCTCTCTATTGACCATGGTGTAGGATGCCTCCCGGCATTGTACTTGCCGAGCTGAGGTCTCATCAGTCGGCAACTCTTTGTTCACCAGGAATTTGAGGATGGGTTGGGCCCATGAGGGTGCTGCTATTTCTTCGACTGCCAAAACTGCGACTTGGACGAGGGCGGTTGGGCTTGGAGGTGGCGGGTTGGAGTCAACAACCGCTTGCTGGGTTAATGAACTCCCCAGGCCGACTGGCGTGGCCCTTGGGCCGAGTTCTGGAGTCTTCGAGTCCGCAGCCGCGGTCCCCGGGCCGGGTTCGACTGTGGCGGCTTTGGAGTCATCCGCCAAAATCCCCGTACAGACTGCCGGAGCTCTGAGTCGGATCCGACGTCTTCGGGAGGAGCCGGCACAAAAATGGAGTCTGATTCTGGTGAAGGCTTGACAGACGGCTTGAGGAGGCATTGAAGGGCGACGCTAGATGGTATTGCTTGGCGGGTAGAGCTGATTCATGCCAAGGCATCTGCTTGGTCGTTGTCGTTTCTTAGCACATGGAGGAACTCGCACCCTTCGAAATACCCGCTGAGCTGCTGCACGAGGAAACGATAACTCGCCATGTTTGCGTCTTTCGCGTCCCAGTCACCAGATGATTGCTGGACCACTAAGTCTGAGTTGCCATAACACAAGATCCGGCGGATGCCAAGTTCTTTGGCAAGCCAGAGCCCGTGAATGAGCGCCTCGTACTCGGCGACGTTGTTGGAGGCGGCGAAATGGATTTGTAATGCGTATTTGAGCTTGTCGCCTTTAGGAGAGGTGAGGACGACGCCGGCTCCCAAGCCGGTGTGCATCTTGGAGCCGTCGAAATGCATCCGCCAATGGGTGGAGTCAGGAGCTGGAGGTAGGTACTGGGTCTCGGCCCAGTCGACGAGGAAGTCGGCCAGTGCTTGTGACTTGATAGCGGTGCGGGGCTGGTAGTGGATGGTGTAAGGAGCCAGCTCTATGGCCCACTTGGCCACTCGGCCAGAAGCATCTCGGCTACCAATGATCTCGGCAAGTGGGGCCGTGTAGAACACCGTGATTGGATGCTCTTGAAAGTAAGGCTTCAATTTCTTGGCGGTAAAGTGTACACCATAGCACATCTTCTGTCTAGTACTGGGGGTAGTTCTTCTTGGAGGTCGACAGTACTTCGCTTAGGTAATATACCGGTCTCTAGATAGGTAGTGCCTTGCCTTCCTCCTTGCGTTCCACTACAATGACCGTGCTGGCCACCCGGCTGGTGGCGGCGATGTACAGGAGCATAGGTTCCTTGGGAGTCAGAGCCGCCAGGACGAGTGGAGTAGTCAGCATTTTCTTCAACTGGAGAAAAGCTTCGTCCGCCTTATGGTTCCACTCGAAAAAAGTGGTCTTCTTCATGAGTTGGTATAAGGGAAGAGCTTTCTCGCCCAGCCGACTGATGAATCGGCTGATGGACGCCAAGCAGCCAGTGAACTTTTGCACATCCAGCAGTCGGTAGGGTACCTCCATTCTCTCAATGGCCTTGATCTTTATTGGGCGGCGCAGGGGCTGCCTGACCGGCTTTGCATCAGATCGGACATGTAACTTGTGCTCGGCGAATTCCGTCGGTACACCTGGCATGTCTTTGGGGGACCATGCGAAGATGTCCCGATTCTCACGGAGGAAATCGACGAGCTCGCCTTCCTATTTGCTGTCGAGGTTTGCACCTACGACGGCGTACCTCTCTGGGTGCTCCGGATCCAAGGGTATCTTCTTTGTCTCTTTGGCCGGCTTGAACGAACCTCAGCCTCCGACTCTTTTGGTTTGGGCGATACCTCAGGCTGCTTGCCGGCCATCGCCACAACTCGCTCAAGGAGCCGCTTCTCGGCCGCGATTACCAGGGACTCAGCCAGTCGACTGCTCTCAGCCGCGCAAGCAGACGACTTCCGGTAGTCGCCAGCCACAGTCAGAATTCCCCTGGAACTAGGCATCTTCATCTTGAGGTAGGCGTAGTGGGGGACCGCCATGAACTTGGCCAAGGCGGGTCAGCCAAGTAGCGCATGGTATGGGCTCTCAAGGTCCACCACCTTAAACCAATCAGACTCTCTGCGGAAGTGATCTTTGTCTCCAAAGAGGACGTCCATCAGGATCTTGCCGATTGGCGAGCAGGAAAGCCCAGGAACAATGCCGTGGAACATAGTTCGGCTATTCTGAAGCTGTCTTTGCTTAATTCCTAACTTCTCCATGGTGTCCTTGTACAGGATATTGATGCTGCTGCCTCCGTCTATCAGAACTCGCGAGAAACGCGCGGCTCGTCTGTCCGTAGCAAAGGTGGCGTCCAGGACCAAGGCATAGGAGCCCGGACTCGGCTTCACTTCTGGGTGGTCAGCCCTGCTCCAGCTGATGGGCTTCTCGGACCAGTGCATGAACTCTGGCATCTCCAACGCTACTGCATTCACCTCTTGTTGCTGCAGTCGCCTACTGTGTCGATCATTAGCCACACTGGTGAACACCACGTAGGCTCCATGCTCTTCAGGGTATTCGTCTTGTACTGCGCTGACTGGCCTGACAGCCGGCTGCTGGGGCGCTGGTGGAGGCGGCTGCCCAGCAGGTGGGGGAGGCAGGAGGCCGTCTCCCTTGGAGATCCTGGTGAGCCAGTGGCACTTCCAGGTGGTGTGATTCAACGGCTTCGTGCTGCTATGGAACTTGCAAGGTCCATCCAAGGTCTGCTCATAGGAGAAGGCCGGCAACCAGTTTGGCTTGCCGCCTTTCTGTCGCTTGGGCGGGGGCTACTCATCTGGCTGCTGGGCTTCAACGGTCGCGACCTGCCGGCTGCTGGAAGCCGGCTACGGGGCCTTGCGCTTGTGGTCGCCTTGCTGTTGTCGCCGGCTGGCGTCTGCCGCCGGAGTTCTTGGAGCTTGAGGAGCCACTTTGCCAGTTGTGCTGATTTGAATCTCCGCCTTCATGGAGGAGTCGGCCGTGGCGTACTTGTCTGCTATGATCAGCAGCTCATCGAGGGTTTCTGGCTCATCGCAGAGGAGCTTGTGCTTGAGGAGGGTGCCTTCTCTGCACCCGGCTGTGAAGTACTCGATGGCCTGCACCTCGTGCACGCCCTCACAGGAGTTCCGAAGCTCGGCCCAATGTGTGAGGTAATCGCGAGTCGACTCGTCGGGGCCTTGCATGCACAAGGAGAGCTGACGAGGCTTGGGAGGACGCTTGTACGTGCTGGTGAAGTTGCGGACGAATGCTTCGGTGAAGTCGACCCAGCTGTTGATGCTGTGGGGCTTTAGGCTGTTCAGCCATGTCCGGGCCGTGCCCTCGAGCATGAGCGGAACGTACTTTACGGCGACACGCTTGTTGCCGTTTGCTATGCTGACAGCCGTGGAGTAGTCGACTAGCCAGTCTTCCGGCTTCACGGAGCCGGTATACTTGGGCGTGTCTCTTGGGAGCGTGAACCCTCTGGGAAAGGGCTCGTCCCGAATGCGGGGCCCGAAACAAGGTGGTCCCAGCTTGTCTTCTTCTTCCAGCGCTAAGGATCGGTGAAGTCGGTCGATCCGGTGGCGGGCGTCATTCTCTCCAACTCCCTCTCGGCGGCCAAGGCGGTCGTCGAGAGTCGGATGGTCAACAGGCGGCGGGGAGACTCGCCTCTCCTTGCGGGGAGGGGGAGGCGGACAGTCGTCCCGTCGTTCCACTGCTCTTGGGCGGCCGTCTCGGTCGCGCTCTATGGTAATCCGAGTCTGACTGTGGCTGACAGCCGGCTCATTGTCCTTCCTTCCTCGGGTACCGCCAGTCGGTGTCCGAGACGTCGCGCCTTGATCTCGGTGAAGGTCGTCGTTTGGCTGCTGCGGCGCCTCCGTGTGGCAGCCGGCCTCGTTCTGCGCGGTGACCGCGTCGAGGAGCCGCTGGACTCGCTCCATCATGAGGCGGCGCTCTTCACCCTCGAAATTGTCCAGCTCATCCGCCGCTGCCTAGGCGGCTCGGATGTTCTCCGCTGGTGTAGCATACACAGGGCGGCTTGCCCCAAATAGGTTGGCGATGGCTACGCCACGCTGCTGGACCGCGCCAAGGCGGCTGGGCCCCGCCGGGGCCGGCGAGCTGCCGACGGCGCGATCCATCTCCCGCTGGTAGGCTTCTAACAAGCGTCTCATGCTGGCCAGCTTCTTCGCGCCTTCAACGAGCTGAAGGCGGCCCGCCTCCAACGTCTCTGCGTCAGCGTCTTCCGGAATGGGTGCAGTTAGGTCTTGCAGCGGCACGCCGAGTGAGTCATGCACTCCTCCGCCGGGGAGCTCGTCATGAATGATGACGAGCACCTCGGTGACGGTGCTTCCTTTGCTCTTCGCGCAAGGGAGAGGTTCATCGTAGACCACCACGTTGGTGGGGAACGCGTCGAGCGATGCGGTGTAGGAGTCGACCAGCATCGGGTAGGTGGAGCCCACAGACTCCAAGTCTACGGCAGGCTCGCCGAAAACGTGGAGTTGATCGAGGAGGCCCGCGAGGAGGCTCTCGGGGCTGCCCGTACCTGTTTTGGATGCAGGTTCATCGGAGAGGTGGACCTCGCCGACAAGTTCGGCCAGGCAGCTGGCTGCGCAGGCGATCTCAACACCGCTTAGCGTGTCGGCGCAAACTCCGTCTGGCGTGCCTGGCTGGCTGCGCTCGCCATGGAGAAAAAGGGTTCCCGTCCAGAACAGGTCTCCGGATGGCGGTGCACCAGGCCCCATGGTGGGCGCCAAATGTCGGGGGTTTGGTGCGACATATGCCAAAGGATGGCTTATCATGGTGAGGGCGAGTAGAACGTCACCGGTGCCTGGAAACGGGATGAGGCGAAGACATGCACGCCGGCGAATCTTACCTAGCTTCAGGGCTCTCCGAGGAGATAATACCCCTAATGCTGCTCTGCGGGGTCTCCGCATGATCACTATGGCAAAGTGTTTACACGGTTGCTCCTTGAGCTGTTTCTAGGAGGTAGGAGAGGGCAAGGCTAGCTCTCTCCCTTCTATATGATCTGGTCTAGAGCTAATGGGTTCCAACCCTTTGCATGGGTGCCCTGGGGGGTTTATATAGGCCTACCCCCTAGGGGTACAATGGTAATTAGGCTGGACGCGGGCCCAGCCGTCAGGGCCTCTGGCCTCCGTCTTCTCTGCCGACCGCTGGGGCCCGCCGGCTGGCGGGCCCCGCTGACTGGCCTGGTATGGAGCCGACAGGCCCCGTCCGCAGCAGGCGGGTCTTGCCGGCTGCTGATTACTGTAGCCGTGCTTCTGATGACGCGGGCTTGATCATGGGGTCGTGGCAACAGCCCTGCCGCCTGGCGGGCGATCACTATTGCCACTCTCCATCACATCTTGGTTAATGGTGCGTGGGCCCCGGGGGAGGGCTCGGCCGACTCCCCCAAGCCGACTTCCGACGGGTCCTACTGGTGGTCCTCTTGCCGTCTCTTGGGGTCTCACCGACTGGTGGGACCCGCTGCCTCTGAGCTGTACAGACAAGCCGTCATGGGTGCAGGATTTGGTCCTGCGGTGCTGATGTTAGGGCCAGCAGGGCAACAGTGCCACGCCACACGGAGATCTTCCGGGGTACGGCGTGCCGTGGCCATGCCCGCCCTTGGTAAGGGGCAGGAGTGGGCTTCACTGTAGCCAATCCACTACCCCATCCCCCTTGATGAGGTCACGAGGTTTGTTGGAATCACAGGCCGACTCCCCAAAGCCGGCTTCTCCGAAAGTCGCCAGCCGGGAGTCGGCTTACCCTGCGGTCGTCCCTGGGACTTAGCCGCGAGTGGTCAGTCGGCCGTCTTGTCGTGGACTTCTTGAAGGCGGCTCTCCATCCTGGGGTCTTGAGGTCCGCAGCCTGCCCCGATGTCTTGAAAGGTTCTGGGGCTCGGGTTGGCCTACCCGTGGCCCATTACTCCGACAGATGTTTTTTTCATGGTTCTGATAGGTGGTGCTATCGTACATCCACATTGATGGAGACTTCAACCCACGGAGGGTAACGGTCGCGCGAGTCCACGGAGGGCTCCACCCACGAAGGGTCCACGAAGAAGCAACCTTGTCTATTCCATCACATCCGTCGCCCACGAAGGACTTGCCTCACTAGCGGTAGATCTTCACGAAGTAGGCGATCTCCTTGCCCTTACAAACTCCTTGGTTCAACTCCACAATCTTGTTGGAGGCTCCCAAGTGACACCTAGCCAATCTAGGAGACACCACTCTCCAAGAAGTAACAAATGGTGTGTTGATGATGAACTCCTTGCTCTTGTGCTTCAAATGATAGGCTCCCCAACACTCAACTCTCTCTCACAGGATTTGGATTTGGTGGAAAGAAGATTTGAGTGGAAAGCAACTTGGGGAAGGCTAGAGATCAAGATTCATATGGTTGGAATGGAATATCTGGACCTCAACACAAGTGTAGGTGGTTCTCTCTCAAAAAATGTGTATTGGAAGTGTAGGTATGTTCTGATGGCTCTCTCCATGAATGAAGAGTGGGTGGAGGGGTATATATAGCCTCCACACAAAATCTAACCGTTACACACAATTTTCCAAACTCGGTGGGACCGAGTGGTTAAACTCGGTCGGACCGATTCAGCAAACCTAGTGACCGTTAGGATTTTCGGTGGGACTGAGATGCAACTCGGTAGGACCGATATGTTTAGGGTTAGGGCATAACGTAATCTCGGTGTGACCGATTACACAAACTCGGTGGGACCGATTTTGGTAATAAGCTAACCAGAGAGTTGGTCGGGCAAACTCGGTGAGACCGATTACACAAACTCGGTGGGACCGATTTTGGTAATAAGCTAACGAGAGGGTTTGCATTGTAATCTCGATAGTACCGATTGCTCAATCTCGGTGAGACCGATTTTGGTAATGGACATACACAGAGAGATTACAATCCCATCTCGGTGAGACCGAGATCCCTATCGATGAAACCGATTTGCTAGGGTTTGTGGCAGTGGCTATGACATTTGAAACTCGGTGGCGCCGGATAGATAGAATCGGTGGGGCCAAGTTTGACCTTTGGTTTAGATCATATGTGGATGTGGGAAGGTAGTTGAGGGTTTTGGAGCATATCACTAAGCACTTTGAGCAAGCAAGCCATTAAGCAACACCTGATCCCCTCTTGATAGTATTGGCTTTTCCTATAGACTCAATGTGATCTTGGATCACTAAAATAGAAAATGTAGAGTCTTGATCTTGAAGCATGAGCCAATCCTTTGTCCTTAGCATCTTGAAAGGATTCCACATCCTCTAGTCCATGCCACTCCATTGTTGAACTTATCTGAAACATACTAGTTAAAAGTGTTAGTCCAACAAGAGATATGTTGACATTAATTACCAAAACCACCCAGGGAGCACTTGTGCTTTCAGCCCATGCTCGTCAAAGGCAGGCAAAGCAGCGACGACCTCCGCCCCATCCGGGCGGCGTTACAAGGGAACAAGGCCATCAAGCGGGTACCCTTGGTCATCCCCGACCAAGGAGCAAAAAGCCGAGCGCAATTCCTCATCGGAAAGGAGCTCCGGGTGTAGGCGGAGGTCGTCCCTTCCTTCTCCAAGTTTCCACAGTGGACGCGGGCGCGACTAGAGGGGAGCCACGCGTTGCACCATGAATTCTTGGGCAATCATGGGCCCCGTCAGCTTCGCCGTCCTCGAGTCGCCGGGCTTCAGGTCGGTGGTCATCCTCTTCAGCACCTACGTCACCCGTGGGTCGGTAAGCTTCACATGAAGCCACCCCTCATGGGACACATGCATCTCCGACGGTAGCACCAGCCAGGGGTGGACGCGCTTGGCATCCATCAGGACCCATTTTCCCCTGAAGCTCTCGGCCTTCTTCCCAGCCTTCGAGATGGCATTGGTCTTGTTGGCCGCGACGAGGCCAACACACCCCGAGCAGGGGCCCTCCTTAATCCGGAGAAAGAAGAAGTAGCGCAGCAGCGCCACGGACGACATCACCCCGACGTACGCCTCGCAGTAGAAGGCAAAAATCGACAGAAGAAGGACGGAGTTAGGATGAAGATGGAGGGCGTGGATCTTGTAGTGACTGATGACGGAGTAGAAGAAGTCGGAGAAG
The DNA here is from genome assembly GCF_018294505.1 of Triticum aestivum. Classification (NCBI taxonomy): domain Eukaryota; kingdom Viridiplantae; phylum Streptophyta; class Magnoliopsida; order Poales; family Poaceae; genus Triticum; species Triticum aestivum. The sequence continues at coordinate 163,636,319 of NC_057809.1, read as the reverse complement.
GGGGGAACCAACCCGGCGACGATGCTACTCGTGCAGAAGGGGTAGAAGGTGCTGCCAGATTCTGCAGGCTCGATGGAGCCGACCCGGAACACAGTCTTCCTATTCTTGTCACCCTCCACCATCATCAAGCGCACTGTGGCCAGGTTCTTCTCCGACACGCTCGGCGCCTCAAGTGCAGGCTCGTACCAGGATGACGAAGGGGTAGCCCGGGCTTTCTTGGGCGCCATTGACAGCAAGCTCGAAGGTCTGGGTGGGTATGGAGTCTCTGAAAGCGAAGGGCAAGAAAGGGGATCTGGAGCAAGATGAAGGAAAGCAATGAAGGAAAATGTAGCCTGCGCCAGCCTTTTGTCAGGTGGGTAGTTGCCGAAGCAGCATGGGGAAGAGGATACGCCCACGTCCGATCAATCGCCACGCGTCAACCGAGGCCGCAGTCTGTTAGGGCCCGCGGCGCCCCGCACTTGCCCCTTGGCTTCGCCTCCAAGCCAAGCTTGAGTGCGCCTCTGGCCTCAGGGCTACTGTCGGCGTTTTCGGAACGGGGATCCCCAGACTTGCCTACCTGCGGCCCACGGCGTGGCTCCACCAGCGGCCCTGTGCGGCCCATCTTCACCAGCAAGCACTCAAGACCCTCGCGAGGGGCCAAGCCTTGCGAGGCGGACGATGCAAGACCTCCTCGGGGGCAGCCTCACCAGGCTGGCTCGCGAGGGGCGGAGAGATCAAGGCAAGGGAGACCTCGAGAGGTCCCCATGACGTAAGCCATGACGACCAAGGCGAGACGGGCACCAGGCGGGTGCCAGCGTGCGTAGTGTCCCCGTTTCCTCTTTGGTGCTAAAGAGGCAAGCGCAGGCGCGGAGTCCCGAGGCATCAAGCAAAGGTTTCCATATCGGTGCAACAAGACCAAGACCAGCAGGATGGCAGGACGGAGGTCACTATGGAGCCCAAGACGGCGTCACCACCAGAGCCTTTGGCAGGCAAAGACTACTTTTGTCAGGATAACTTGCACTGGCTGCCCCCCTTCAAACTTGGCCATTGTGGGATCCCTTCCCGCTCAATATTTGGGAGAGGAACATGGCCTCTATAAATAGGACTAGCCACGACCTTAGCAAGAGAGAGAGAGAGGATCATTCAGACCACCAGACACCACACAAGCTCGCCAAGCATAAGAACACCTCTCCTCAGGAGGCCGTTCTGCCCCTTGTAACTATTCATCCTCAGCCCAAGAGGCAATCCACCACACCAGAATAGTAGGGTATTACACATCAATGGTGGCCCTAACCAATATAAATCTTGCGTCCCTTTGTTCTATGAGTTCGACGCGCTAAGACTTGAGATCGCGGTGAGGGCGAGAGCTAGAGGGGGAGAGATCTTCGTGTGCACCCCAGTGTTCGAACCTCAAGGGTTTTGCCGAAACCCGAAATCTGACATATTTGAAACCCGTTCAAAATCTTCACTGTGTCCTTGTCAGCTGAAGAATCTGGGAACGAAACTTTAAAATATTCTAATCTGAATTTTCGGCTGGTGCTGCCAAAACCGTTCCACATCCCACGATAATACTTATCTATTCACCCACGATCTCTCATGATCTCCACCTCTCTGTACGTGGGTGACACATGTCACGAGGTTGAGAAAGGTCAGGGGCACGTTCGTCCATTTTCCTCGGGCGAATAGTTTTTCACCGTGGCTATAAGTACCCCTTCCCTTCCTCAGTCTGTTTTTACTCCGCTCGACCTTACTCCCTCGCTTGAGATCTCAAAACCTAGCACCACCGCTACTTCCATTGTCGCCGGTGAGGAAGAGCTTTGCTTCCTCGACCTCGTCGCCGTCGTACTCGCGCCGACCGCGAATTTCTTCAGTCCGCCGCCGCCGTACCCGTCTTCCTCAGCCAAGTTAGGGCATGGAAGATCTGAACCGATGAGCTTCCAATCTACATTCCCAGTTCATCGTGTTCTTCGTCAAGGGTAATTAAAAGCTACTTTTACTTCCCTTATTGATTTCAGTGATTTCTTCAAAATCTTGAAAAGGTGTTTATTCTTCAACCTACACACTCCAAACACCTCACACAAACTTCCGTTCTTGATCTGTTTCCCTAAGCCATGTTTTTCTTCAAGATTCCTCAATTGTGTGGATTTTCAATCTATACAACTCTGGAACCTAAGAAAAAGAACGCTTAGTGAAATTCCTCAAGACACATCTGGTCAAATACCTCAAACTTGTTCTTATTTGCAAAAACTTCTCAGAACGCATATGACCTCTCCAAATTCTTCGCACGTATACTCTATTCACAGGTACTCATGTCCACTGCTGAATCACTAGGTTCTCATCAACTTAACTCATTTGTAGCTTTCCTCGAAGAAAAACTGCATACCTCTTCAGAGAAGTCAATAGTTCAAAATCCTCAGCTGAAGATGTCGGATTTCGGGTTCCGGCAGACCCTTGAGGTTCCAACACTGGGGTGCGCGCGAAGATCTCTCCCCTACCGATCTACGTCCAATCTCCTCGCGTGATCTAAGCTAGAAATAACGAACAACACAGGGGACACGAGGTTTATACTAGTTCGGGCCACCATTGTGGTGTAATACCCTACTCCAGTGTGTGGTGTCGTGGATTGCCTCAGAGGCTGATGATGAACAGTACAAGGGAAGAACAGCCTCGCGAGAGGTGTTCTTGAGCTGGTGCGATGAACTGCTTGGGTGAGTTCAGTTGCCTCTCTCTCTGCTAGGGCTCTATCAGATCTCTAGATGTCTCTGCTCTCTCCCTTTTTCTCTCTCTTCTTTCTCCTTTTCTCTCCATTTCTCCCCACCCCCCTTCCACTCTGCAATGGCTAGCTCTATTTATAGAGGCCCTGGGCCTCTCCCCAAATAATGAGCAGGAAGGGCACCAACAATTGGCCGTTTTGAAGGGGAACATCTAGTACAAGTTATCCTGACCAAAAGTGGTCGGCTGCCAAAAGCACTGGTGATGACGCCATCTTGAGCTCCACGGTGACCTCCATCCTGCCGCTCTGTTGGTCTTGGTCTCGTTGCACCGGAATGGTAACCTTTGCCTGATGCCTTGGCCTGTGCTTGCCCCCTTTGCACCAAAGGGGAAACAAGGACACTGCACAGGCCGGCGCCCGCCTGGCGCTCGCCTGGTCTCGATCGTCATGGCTTGCGTCATGGGCTCCTTGTGAGGTACCCCTATCTTGATCTCTCCGCCTCCTCGTGAGCCCGCCTGACGAGGCTGCCTCTGAGGAAGCTTTCTGTCATCCGCCCCGCGAGGCTTGGCCCCTCGGGAGGGTCTTGAGCTTGAGCTGATGAAGGTGGGCCGCGCTGGGCCCCCACTTGAGCCACGCCGCAGGCCGCAGGCAGGCAAGTCTGGGGACCCCCGTTCCCAGAACACCGACAGTAGCCCCCAGGCCCAAGGTGCGCCCGGGCTTGGCCTAGCAGGGAAGCGAAGGGGCAAGCACGAAGTGCCGCGGGCCCCAACAGCCTGCGGCCTTGGGCGCCGCCTGGCGATTGATTGGACGTGGGCGTCTGCGCTTCCCACGATGCTTCGGCAACTGCACGACTTGACAAGTCCCTGCATGCAGAGAAACCAGTCATGATTACCTGCGATCGTGGTGCTCGACGGTTGGCCTCCTCCGGCTATAAGTACGGGGCTGCGCGAGCCCCTTCAGTCCATCCCTTGCTGCTGCTCCTTTCCTTCTTCTTCCTCTCTCTTTCTTCTCCTTACGCCAATGGTACCAATCCGCCGGTTTTCTGCAGAAGAGAAGGGAAAGGCCCCCCGAGAGGGTCCTGACCCACTTCCGCCGAAGAAGCGGCTGGTCCTTTGCCATCAAGATCTGGGTGCTCAGCAGGAGGCATCGAGGCCCTGGTACGAGCCGCCGCCGCCTGGGTATCCACTACCCTTGTATGCCCGCGTCATGGGTCCTGGGGGAGAAGGCATCGAGCGACATCGATGTTGCCACCGTCGACGCCGGCGAGTCACGGTGGTGCGTGTCGTTCCTCCAGGAGTCCACGCCGAGCGCTCCTCTCGCGAGCTCGTGCTCCACGCCGCCATGCCTCCGAGCTCTTGGATTCGCCTTCCTCCCTCCTTCGCCTTCGAGATGCCGCCTAGCGGGGCTCTGGAGCTTTGGCTGCAGCACGCTGACTTTAGTACCCTTGCGACCGGAGCGGAGGTCGCGGTCGTCGCTCCAGGCAAGGTCTTCATGTCCCAGGGGTGGGGCAAAATCGCCCGGGTCTGCCGGACGGTAGGTACCCTCGTAATTCATCTTGAATATGACGGCACCTCCCTGATGTTCTTCAAGGTCTTCGATGCTGAAGGACGCCGGCTGGAGTGCTGCCCCACGGAGAGCGGCAGGGGCAACGAACCGGCGAGGACCTGGCCCGCCCATCGGCCCTCCAGCAGCTCCTCAGGCAGCAGGGGAGGAGCTGGGGAATCCAGCGGCTCCCCCAAGCTCCTCGCGACTCCAGAGACGAGCGACAACGGCTACGAGCCCCCGAGCTCGCGCCGTGCTCGGAGCGGGGCAGCTGCGTCCAGCCGCCGACGCCACTGATCTGGATGGGGTTGGCGTCGGTGTTGGGCAGCCCACTGTTGATGATGGCGTCCCTTGCGGAGGTGCGGGCGATTAGCTTTCCTTAGGATCAGTACTTTTGTTCCCTGCGAGGAATTGAAGCAACACCCCGCAGGGGGTATGTAAGGCGCCTACCATGTCTTTTGTGAATATTATATCTTAATATGAATCAATGCGAGGTGCTTGTCCTGTCCCGGCTCGGCTTCCCCTTCCTATCCTCACGAGGACTTGGCGCTCTACGCCGACAGGTCCCAGTCCCTAGGCAGGCTTTAGCCGTCGCTGGTATGCCAGGTCACGATGCCGTGGTCAAGGCCAGGAGGTGAGCGGCCCAAGGTCCGGTAAGAGCCCCCGAGTCGTGATGCTCGGGAGGTCCCCTTTAGCGCTCAAGCAGCCCTCACTGGGCGAGAAAGGAAGGCAACATCGCCACGACAGAGCCGCACTGGGCGAGGGTTTGGTGCTGTGTTGGTCCAACTCCTGTAAGGGCGTGACTTATCTCTTGAGTTTGGTGTAGTTCCTCGATGAAGCTCCTGGCCCGAGTGGTGGCAGCTGAGGCCACTACAAAAAACACATCCATGAAATTTTGGGCCGAACAAATTTTTTTCTGTCATACATATGACACTTCTATGACGATAATTGTGACAAAACCCGGTATCATCATAGATGTGGTGGGTCCTACTTCTATGACAAAAAATCATGACAGAAAATGGGCTTTTCGTCCTGGGCGGGCCGGAGACGAGCTGCATGACATTCTTTGGGCCGTCCATGACGGAAAAAACCATGGTAGAAGCGAGGAGGAGGAAAATTTCGAGGAGTTCCCGGTTACGGTGGGAGGTCAGGGGCCGAGCGATGCGCGTTTCTCTCGTACACGTACGCGCGTGTGTACGAGGCGTTGGCTCTAACTGAACCCGAGCGAGGCTTTGGGCTCTAACTGAACCCGAGCGATTGCACTGCAGGCTACGCGTTACTGAACCCGAGCGATCGATCGATGGCTGTTAACTGAACCCGATCGAGCGATTCCTTGGCTACTGCTGCTAAGTGAAGCTGGTCGATGGGATGAACAGTGAGCGTTGCGTGGGGGGGGGGGTTGGATGAACAGTGAGTGGCGGCGTTGTCTCTGGATGAATAGGACCCCGTGGTGTGATGGAGGGCTGGATGAACAGTAGACGGTGGAGGGGTGCCCGTGGAGGGGTGGATGAATAGGACCCCGTGGTGTGGAGGGCAGGATGAACAATAGACGATGGAGGGGTGCCCGTGGAGGGGTGGTTGAACAGGACCCCGTGGTGTGGAGGGCTGGATGAACAGTAGACGGTGGAGGGGTGGTTGAACAGTAGCCGGTGGAGTAGCGCACGGTGGAGGCTGGATGAACAGGAGCCCGTGGAGGCTGGAGGAGGTCGATGGTGGATGAACAGTAGCTCGTGGAGGTTGGAGGGGGTTGACGGTGGAGATGAATAGTATCCCGTGGAGTCCTGTTTTGCGGTACGCCACACCCCTCCCGATGAACAGGACCCCCATTTCGACCGTAGTGATCCAACACAAGTCTGTTTCCTCCGTTTTGCGGTACGCCACACCCCTCCCGATCAACAGGACCCCCGTTTCGATCGTAGGAGGTCCATTTCCTCCGTTTTGCGGTACGCCACACCCCTCTCGATCAACAGGACCCCCGTTTCGACCGTAGGAGGTCCGTTTCCTCCGTTGTGCGGTACGCCAGGCCTCATTTCCATCGCCTCTTCCGTCCAAGCCCCCCCCCCGATGAACATGACCACGCATTCTGTTGCCTCCCCATGAACACGATGACAACGCTATTTCTCCATTCCGACCCAGCCATGTACACGAGCCCTCGCCGTACGTATGCACGAGTAGGCGTTCGAGACCCCGCGCGTATGTACACATATGTGGCCGTATTTTCTTTCTTGCACCCTGGCCACCTCTACTACGACACGTGCGCGCCTCTACATCCACCAGTATATATGTACGTACACGTTCGCGACCAGAATGACAACGCTACGTACACTTCGACCAGGTGGGTCCCGACTATCAGGCACTTCCTTGCCTGTGAAGATGTAGCTGGTGGGTCCTAGAAGTCAGGGGGCGAAATATGGTGGCCCGTCCGGTGGGTCCCCGCTGTCAGGTGGAGGAATAATTATTTTGCATGTAATAAGGAGGCACTTCCTTGCTGCGGCCGTGGACCCAGCTGTCAGCCTCTCCACGTACAGTCCATGTCCGATGGAAGTCGTTCCTTGACCACGTTGACCACGCCACGCCGAGAGCACTAGGGCGGTGGACGACGGCGAGGCCTAGGAAGGGGACGACGAGGAGCCGGGGAACCCGCGGCAGTGGAAGCCCCCGCACGCACGGAGAGGAGTACGAGGGTTCACTGGTTTGGCTGCGGTGTGAGGCTGCCGTAACCGCAGGGCCTGGCTAGCGGTGGGAATAGTAGGGGCAGTGAGGCCTCCGCGGCAGCACAGCCGGCCACGGGAGGCAGGAGCATGCGGGACGACCGGCGCTGCTTTGGGCGGCTGGAGCAAGAAGACCAGAGGTTGAAGAAGCACTACGGCCGTTGGATGGACATCGTACGGTCACTGGAGCTAGAATCGTTCATATTGACTAAGTTGACAAAGCCCTTCGTCCCCGTCAACTTAGTAGGCCCACAAGTCAGCCTCCCACCAAGGTGGGTCCCAGCTAGCCGGGGGAGTATTCATTTTTTTGTG